>NW_024609755.1:260000-287500 GCF_018296145.1 Oncorhynchus tshawytscha
CAAACCCAGCCCCAATCATCAGCCCTATACAGCCAGCTCAAACCCAGCCCTATACAGCCAGATCAAACCCAGCCCCAACCCTCAGCTCTATACAGTCAGATCAAACTCAGCCCCAACCCTCAGCCCTATACAGCCAGATCAAACCCAGCCCCAACCCTCAGCCCTATACAGCCAGATCAAACCCAGCCCCAACCCTCAGCCCTATACAGCCAGATCAAACCCAGCCCCAACCCTCAGCCCTATACAGTCAGCTCAAACCCAGCCCTATACAGCCAGATCAAACCCAGCCCCAACCCTCAGCCCTATACAGCCAGATCAAACCCAGCCCCAACCCTCAGCCCTATACAGCCAGATCAAACCCAGCCCCAACCCTCAGCCCTATACAGCCAGATCAAACCCAGCCCCAACCCTCAGCCCTATACAGCCAGATCAAACCCAGCTACAACCCCTAACGCTAGAACTCACACTGTTAGTGCAGATGGATTTGTCTATAGGAATCTTTGGTGTTACTCTATTATTGTAACCCTAGATGAAATCGCTGTGTTTGGTTATGCAAAAATACATTCTGATTTGTTTACCTGGTACAGGTTCCGTGATGATGCTATCAGTATGTATGTAATATGTATAGAGTATGTAAATCCCCTACAAAGGAAGCTGGTTATTATTATATTGTATCTCTAACATCTGAACACTGCATGATGACTATAGTGAATGTGTTACTTCAGGTAGCTCACCCAGCCTGCACCTGTGAAATGTACTGGTGGTACTACAGTACGGCCTTGTAAAAAGAACATTTCTGTCAACGTCATGTGATCTATCAAACTCCAGCTGACTGTTCTGCCTCCAGTAATATGTCTACCACTAGTCTACCAGTCAGACAGTCAACAGCTTGTAACAACTCCTGTAAAGTGTATATTTTATTTGCTCTTAAAAACTGGACATCCCATGACAGTACTCTGTGCCAACAAATCCGGACTTACTGTAGCCTTTAGTTAATTAAAGTGTATCTTCACGAGACATAAACGCAATTAAATAAGTTCATTTGGTAACTTTTTCCCCCAAAAATTCAAAGCAGCCCTCAGGGGTTTAGTCATTTTAATTAAGGTGCATGAAAATGTAATTCATTAACTTACTAACTTTCTCCAAATTCCTCTCTATATTTCTTTATAGGTAGAGAGAGAGAGAGAGAGAGAGAGAGAGAGACAGAGACAGAGAGCGAGAGAGATTGAAGGAGAGCGGGAGAGAGGGAGAGTGACATAGAGAAAGAGAGAGCCAGAGAGAGAGCGGGAGAGAGAGGGAGAGAGAGAGCAAGAGCAAGGGAGAGAGAGAGAGAGCAAGAGAGAGGGAGAGAGGGAGAGAGGGAGAGAGAGAGCAAGAGCAAGGGAGAGAGAGAGAGAGAGCAAAAGAAAGGGAGAGAGAGAGAGAGAGAGAGAGAAAGAGAGACATAGAGAAAGAGAGAGAGAAAGAGAGACAGAGAAAGAGAGAAAGAGAGAGACAGAGAGCGAGAGAGAGAGAGGGAGAGCAGGAGAGAGGGAGAGAGACTGAAGGAGAGTGGGCGAGAGGGAGAGAGACATAGAGAAAGAGAGAGACAGAGAGCGAGAGAGATTGAAGGAGAGCAGGAGAGAGGGAGAGAGACTGAAGGAGAGTGGGAGAGAGGGAGAGAGACAGAGAAAGAGAGAGACAGAGAGTGAGAGGGAGAGAGAGGGAGAGAGAGAGCAAGAGAAAGGGAGAGAGGGAGAGAGAGAGAGGGGGGAGAGAGAGAGAGAGAGAGAGAGAGGGAGAGAGAGAGGGGGAGAGACAGAGAGCAAGGGAGAGAGAGAGGGAGAGAGAGCAAGAGAGAGGGAGAGAGAGAGGAGAGAGAGAGAGAGAGAGAGGGGGGCAAGAGAGAGAGAGAGAGAAAGAGGTTACTGACGAAAACTGATGTGAAGTGACAAAGACGTCCTTTATACCCACACTCCGGCACATGTTAGTGCAGCTGGGCAGTGTGTATGTGTGTGCGTGTGTGTGCGTGTGTGAGCATGTGTGTGCGTGTGTGTGCGTGTGTGTGTGTGTGTGTGTGTGCGTGCATGCATGTGTGCCCGTGTGCGTTCATGCGTGTGTGTGTGTGGTGCATGTGTGTGTGTGTGTATGTTTTTATGTGTGTGTGTCTTTGTGAGTGTGTCTGAAAGTGATACTGCAGAAGTGAATCATACAGTTGAGCCGGGAGTTACCAGACAAGCCCCTCTACCCCGCCGCCACTGGGACAGATATTAAATCCCTCCCCTCAACAGATACAGTAGTAAAACAGACACGCACATAAAAACATGTTTGAAACAGACCACTATAGTCCCTGTGCCCAAGAACACTAAGGTCACCTGCATAAATGACTTTGACAGGCTGGTCATGGCTCACATCAACACCATTATCCCAGAAACCCTAGACCCACTCCAATTTGCATGCCGCCCAAACACATCGACAGATGATGCAATCTCTATTGCACTCCACACTGCCCTTTCCCACCTGGACAAAAGGAACACCTATGTGAGAATGCTATTCATTGACTACAGCTCAGCGTTCAACAACATAGTGCCCTCAAAGCTCATCACTAAGCTAAGGATCCTGGGACTAAACACCTCCCTCTGCAACTGGATCCTGGACTTCCTGACAGGGCTGCCCCCAGGTGGTAAGGGTAGGTAACAACCCATCTGCCACGCTGATCCTCAACACGGGGGCCCCTCAGGGGTGCGTGCTCAGTCCCCTCTTGTACTGCCTGTTCACTCATGACTGCACGGCCAGGCACGACTCCCACACCATCATTAAGTTTGCCGATGAGACAACAGTGGTAGGCCTGATCACCGACAACGACGAGACAACCTATAGGGAGGAGGTCAGAGACCTGGCCGTGTGGTGAAAGGACAACAATCTCTCCGTCAACGTGATCAAGACTAAGGAGCTGATTGTGGACTACAGGAAAAGGAGAACTGAGCACACCCCCATTCTCATTGACAGGTCTGTAGTGGAACAGGTTGAGAGCTTCAAGTTCCTTGGTGTCCACATCACCAACAAACTAACATGGTCCAAGCACACCAAGACAGTCGTGAAGAGGGCATGACAAAACCTATTCCCCCTCAGGAGACTGAAAAGATTAGGCATGGGTCCTCAGATCCTCAAAAGGTTCTACAGCTGCACCTTCGAGAGCATCCTGACGGGTTGCTTCACTGCCTGGTATAGCAACTGCTCAGCCTCTGATCGCAAGGCACAACAGAGGGTAGTGTGCACGGCAAAGTACATCACCGGGGCCAAGCTTCCTGGCATCCAGGACCTCAATACCAGGCGGTGTCAGAGGAAGGCCCTAAAAATTGTCAAAGACTCCAGACACCCTAGTCATGGACTGTTCTCTCTGCTACCATTCCTTAGAGCAGGTACAGTATTATAACTCCTTAGAGCAGGTACAGTAGTAAAACTCCTTAGAGCAGGTACAGTAGTAAAACTCCTTAGAGCAGGTAGAGTAGTAAAACTCCTTAGAGCAGGTACAGTAGTAAAACTCCTTAGAGCAGGTACAGTAGTATAACTCCTTAGAGCAGGTACAGTAGTAACACTCCTTAGAGCAGGTACAGTAGTAACACTCCTTAGAGCAGGTACAGTAGTAACACTCCTTAGAGCAGGTACAGTAGTAACACTCCTTACAGCAGGTACAGTAGTAAAACTCCTTAGAGCAGGTACAGTAGTAACACTCCTTACAGCAGGTACAGTAGTAAAACTCCTTAGAGCAGGTACAGTAGTAAAACTCCTTAGAGCAGGTACAGTAGTAAACTCCTTACAGCAGGTACAGTAGTAACACTCCTTACAGCAGGTACAGTAGTAAACTCCTTACAGCAGGTACAGTAGTAAACTCCTTAGAGCAGGTACAGTAGTAAAACTCCTTAGAGCAGGTACAGTAGTATAACTCCTTACAGCAGGTACAGTAGTAAAACTCCTTAGAGCAGGTACAGTAGTAAAACTCCTTAGAGCAGGTACAGTAGTAAAACTCCTTAGAGCAGGTACAGTAGTAAAACTCCTTAGAGCAGGTACAGTAGTAACACTCCTTAGAGCAGGTACAGTAGTAAACTCCTTAGAGCAGGTACAGTAGTAACACTCCTTAGAGCAGGTACAGTAGTAAAACTCCTTAGAGCAGGTACAGTAGTAAAACTTCTTAGAGCAGGTACAGTAGTAAAACTCCTTAGAGCAGGTACAGTAGTATAACTCCTTACAACAGGTACAGTAGTAAAACTCCTTAGAGCAGGTACAGTAGTAAAACTCCTTAGAGCAGGTACAGTAGTAAAACTCCTTACAGCAGGTACAGTAGTAACACTCCTTAGAGCAGGTACAGTAGTAACACTCCTTAGAGCAGGTACAGTAGTAACACTCCTTACAGCAGGTACAGTAGTAACACTCCTTAGAGCAGGTACAGTAGTAAAACTCCTTAGAGCAGGTACAGTAGTAAACTCCTTTGAGCAGGTACAGTAGTAAAACTCCTTACAGCAGGTACAGTAGTAAAACTCCTTAAAGCAGGTACAGTAGTAACACTCCTTACAGCAGGTACAGTAGTAACACTCCTTACAGCAGGTACAGTAGTAAACTCCTTAGAGCAGGTACAGTAGTAAAACTCCTTAGAGCAGGTACAGTAGTAACACTCCTTAGAGCAGGTACAGTAGTAAAACTCCTTAGAGCAGGTACAGTAGTAAAACTCCTTAGAGCAGGTACAGTAGTAAACTCCTTACAGCAGGTACAGTAGTAAAACTCCTTAGAGCAGGTACAGTAGTATAACCCCTTACATCAGGTACAGTAGTAAAACTCCTTAGAGCAGGTACAGTAGTAAAACTCCTTAGAGCAGGTACAGTAGTAAAACTCCTTACAGCAGGTACAGTAGTAACACTCCTTACAGCAGGTACAGTAGTAAACTCCTTAGAGCAGGTACAGTAGTAAAACTCCTTAGAGCAGGTACAGTAGTAACACTCCTTAGAGCAGGTACAGTAGTAAACTCCTTAGAGCAGGTACAGTAGTAAAACTCCTTAGAGCAGGTACAGTAGTAACACTCCTTAGAGCAGGTACAGTAGTAACACTCCTTAGAGCAGGTACAGTAGTAAAACTCCTTAGAGCAGGTACAGTAGTAAACTCCTTAGAGCAGGTACAGTAGTAAAACTCCTTAGAGCAGGTACAGTAGTAAAACTCCTTGAGCAGGTACAGTAGTAAAACTCCTTACAGCAGGTACAGTAGTAAAACTCCTTAGAGCAGGTACAGTAGTAACACTCCTTACAGCAGGTACAGTAGTAACACTCCTTACAACAGGTACAGTAGTAAAACTCCTTAGAGCAGGTACAGTAGTAAAACTCCTTAGAGCAGGTACAGTAGTAAAACTCCTTAGAGCAGGTACAGTAGTAACAATCCTTACAGCAGGTACAGTAGTAAAACTCCTTAGAGCAGGTACAGTAGTAAAACTCCTTACAGCAGGTACAGTAGTAAAACTCCTTAGAGCAGGTACAGTAGTAAAACTCCTTACAGCAGGTACAGTAGTAACACTCCTTAGAGCAGGTACAGTAGTAAAACTCCTTAGAGCAGGTACAGTAGTAACACTCCTTAGAGCAGGTACAGTAGTAAAACTCCTTAGAGCAGGTACAGTAGTAAAACTCCTTTGAGCAGGTACAGTAGTAAAACTCCTTACAGCAGGTACAGTAGTAAAACTCCTTAGAGCAGGTACAGTAGTAACACTCCTTACAGCAGGTACAGTAGTAAAACTCCTTAGAACAGGTACAGTAGTAACACTCCTTACAGCAGGTACAGTAGTAACACTCCTTACAGCAGGTACAGTAGTAAAACTCCTTAGAGCAGGTACAGTAGTAAAACTCCTTAGAGCAGGTACAGTAGTAACACTCCTTAGAGCAGGTACAGTAGTAAAACTCCTTAGAGCAGGTACAGTAGTAAAACTCCTTAGAGCAGGTACAGTAGTATAACTCCTTACAGCAGGTACAGTAGTAAAACTCCTTAGAGCAGGTACAGTAGTATAACCCTTACAGCAGGTACAGTAGTAAAACTCCTTAGAGCAGGTACAGTAGTACAACTCCTTAGAGCAGGTACAGTAGTAACACTCCTTAGAGCAGGTACAGTAGTAACACTCCTTAGAGCAGGTACAGTAGTACAGCAGGTACAGTAGTAAAACTCCTTACAGCAGGTACAGTAGTAAAACTCCTTAGAGCAGGTACAGTAGTAAAACTCCTTAGAGCAGGTACAGTAGTATAACTCCTTACAGCAGGTACAGTAGTAAAACTCCTTAGAGCAGGTACAGTGGTAAAACTCCTTAGAGCAGGTACAGTAGTAAAACTCCTTACAGCAGGTACAGTAGTAACACTCCTTACAGCAGGTACAGTAGTAAAACTCCTTAGAGCAGGTACAGTAGTAAAACTTCTTAGAGCAGGTACAGTAGTAAAACTCCTTAGAGCAGGTACAGTAGTATAACTCCTTACAGCAGGTACAGTAGTAAAACTCCTTAGAGCAGGTACAGTAGTAAAACTCCTTACAGCAGGTACAGTAGTAAAACTCCTTAGAGCAGGTACAGTAGTAACACTCCTTAGAGCAGGTACAGTAGGTACAGCAGTACAGCAGTAAAACTCCTTAGAGCAGGTACAGTAGTAAAACTCCTTAGAGCAGGTACAGTAGTAAAACTCCTTAGAGCAGGTATAGTAGTAAAACTCCTTACAGCAGGTACAGTAGTAACACTCCTTAGAGCAGGTACAGTAGTAAAACTCCTTACAGCAGGTACAGTAGTAACACTCCTTAGAGCAGGTACAGTAGTAAAACTCCTTAGAGCAGGTATAGTAGTAAAACTCCTTAGAGCAGGTACAGTAGTAAAACTCCTTAGAGCAGGTATAGTAGTAAAACTCCTTAGAGCAGGTACAGTAGTAACACTCCTTAGAGCAGGTACAGTAGTAAAACTCCTTACAACAGGTACAGTAGTAACACTCCTTACAGCAGGTACAGTAGTAAAACTCCTTAGAGCAGGTACAGTAGTAACACTCCTTAGAGCAGGTACAGTAGTAAAACTCCTTACAGCAGGTACAGTAGTAACACTCCTTACAGCAGGTACAGTAGTAACACTCCTTAGAGCAGGTACAGTAGTAAAACTCCTTAGAGCAGGTACAGTAGTAACACTCCTTAGAGCAGGTACAGTAGTAAACTCCTTAGAGCAGGTACAGTAGTAAAACTCCTTAGAGCAGGTACAGTAGTAAAACTCCTTACAGCAGGTACAGTAGTAAAACTCCTTAGAGCAGGTACAGTAGTAACACTCCTTACAGCAGGTACAGTAGTAACACTCCTTACAGCAGGTACAGTAGTAAACTCCTTAGAGCAGGTACAGTAGTAAAACTCCTTAGAGCAGGTACAGTAGTAACACTCCTTAGAGCAGGTACAGTAGTAACACTCCTTAGAGCAGGTACAGTAGTAAAACTCCTTAGAGCAGGTACAGTAGTATAACTCCTTACAGCAGGTACAGTAGTAAAACTCCTTAGAGCAGGTACAGTAGTATAACTCCTTACAGCAGGTACAGTAGTAAAACTCCTTAGAGCAGGTACAGTGGTAAAACTCCTTAGAGCAGGTACAGTAGTAAAACTCCTTACAGCAGGTACAGTAGTAACACTCCTTACAGCAGGTACAGTAGTAACACTCCTTAGAGCAGGTACAGTAGTAAAACTCCTTAGAGCAGGTACAGTAGTAACACTCCTTAGAGCAGGTACAGTAGTAACACTCCTTAGAGCAGGTACAGTAGTAAAACTCCTTAGAGCAGGTACAGTAGTAACACTCCTTAGAGCAGGTACAGTAGTAACACTCCTTAGAGCAGGTACAGTAGTAAAACTCCTTAGAGCAGGTACAGTAGTAACACTCCTTAGAGCAGGTACAGTAGTAAAACTCCTTTGAGCAGGTACAGTAGTAAAACTCCTTTGAGTAGGTACAGTAGTAAAACTCCTTACAGCAGGTACAGTAGTAAAACTCCTTAAAGCAGGTATAGTAGTAACACTCCTTACAGCAGGTACAGTAGTAACACTCCTTACAACAACAGTAGTAAAACTCCTTAGAGCAGGTACAGTAGTAAAACTCCTTAGAGCAGGTACAGTAGTAAAACTCCTTAGAGCAGGTACAGTAGTAACTCCTTACAGCAGGTACAGTAGTAAAACTCCTTAGAGCAGGTACAGTAGTATAACTCCTTACAGCAGGTACAGTAGTAAAACTCCTTAGAGCAGGTACAGTAGTAAAACTCCTTACAGCAGGTACAGTAGTAACACTCCTTAGAGCAGGTACAGTAGTAACACTCCTTAGAGCAGGTACAGTAGTAACACTCCTTAGAGCAGGTACAGTAGTAAAACTCCTTATAGCAGGTACAGTAGTAAAACTCCTTGAGCAGGTACAGTAGTAAAACTCCTTAGAGCAGGTACAGTAGTAAAACTCCTTAGAGCAGGTACAGTAGTAAAACTCCTTACAGCAGGTACAGTAGTAAAACTCCTTAAAGCAGGTATAGTAGTAACACTCCTTACAGCAGGTACAGTAGTAACACTCCTTACAGCAGGTACAGTAGTAAAACTCCTTAGAGCAGGTACAGTAGTAAAACTCCTTAGAGCAGGTACAGTAGTAACACTCCTTAGAGCAGGTACAGTAGTAAAACTCCTTAGAGCAGGTACAGTAGTAAAACTCCTTAGAGCAGGTACAGTAGTACAGCAGGTACAGTTGTAAAACTCCTTAGAGCAGGTACAGTAGTATAACCCCTTACATCAGGTACAGTAGTAAAACTCCTTAGAGCAGGTACAGTAGTACAACTCCTTAGAGCAGGTACAGTAGTAGAGCAGGTACAGTAGTAACACTTAGAGCAGGTACAGTAGTAACACTCCTTACAGCAGGTACAGTAGTAAAACTCCTTACAGCAGGTACAGTAGTAAAACTCCTTAGAGCAGGTACAGTAGTAAAACTCCTTAGAGCAGGTACAGTAGTATAACTCCTTACAGCAGGTACAGTAGTAAAACTCCTTAGAGCAGGTACAGTAGTAAAACTCATTAGAGCAGGTACAGTAGTAAAACTCCTTAGAGCAGGTACAGTAGTAAAACTCCTTACAGCAGGTACAGTAGTAGAGCAGGTACAGTAGAAAAACTCCTTAGAGCAGGTACAGTAGTAACACTCCTTAGAGCAGGTACAGTAGTAACACTCCTTACAGCAGGTACAGTAGTAAAACTCCTTAGAGCAGGTACAGTAGTAACACTCCTTACAGCAGGTACAGTAGTAAAACTCCTTAGAGCAGGTACAGTAGTAACACTCCTTACAGCAGGTACAGTAGTAACACTCCTTACAGCAGGTACAGTAGTAAAACTCCTTAGAGCAGGTACAGTAGTAAAACTCCTTAGAGCAGGTACAGTAGTAACACTCCTTAGAGCAGGTACAGTAGTAACACTACAGCAGGTACTTAGAGCAGGTACAGTAGTAACACTCCTTACAGCAGGTACAGTAGTAACACTCCTTAGAGCAGGTACAGTAGTACAGTAGTAAAACTCCTTAGAGCAGGTACAGTAGTAAAACTCCTTAGAGCAGGTACAGTAGTAACACTCCTTAGAGCAGGTACAGTAGTAACACTCCTTAGAGCAGGTACAGTAGTACAACAGGTACAGTAGTAACACTCCTTACAGCAGGTACAGTAGTAAAACTCCTTAGAGCAGGTACAGTAGTAACACTCCTTAGAGCAGGAGCAACAGGTACAGTAGTAACACTCCTTACAGCAGGTACAGTAGTAAAACTCCTTACAGCAGGTACAGTAGTAAAACTCCTTAGAGCAGGTACAGTAGAGCAGGTACAGTAGTAACACTCCTTACAGCAGGTACAGTAGTAAAACTCCTTAGAGCAGGTACAGTAGTAACACTCCTTACAGCAGGTACAGTAGTAACACTCCTTAGAGCAGGTACAGTAGTAAAACTCCTTAGAGCAGGTACAGTAGTAAACTCCTTAGAGCAGGTACAGTAGTAAAACTCCTTAGAGCAGGTACAGTAGTAACACTCCTTAGAGCAGGTACAGTAGTAACACTTAGAGCAGGTACAGTAACACTCCTTACAGCAGGTACAGTAGTAAAACAGGTACAGTAGTAACACTCCTTACAGCAGGTACAGTAGTAAAACTCCTTAGAGCAGGTACAGTAGTAAAACTCCTTAGAGCAGGTACAGTAGTAAAACTCCTTAGAGCAGGTACAGTAGTAAAACTCCTTAGAGCAGGTACAGTAGTAAAACTCCTTAGAGCAGGTACAGTAGTAGAGCAGGTACAGTAGTAAACTCCTTACAGCAGGTACAGTAGTAAAACTCCTTAGAGCAGGTACAGTAGTAAAACTACCTTAGAGCAGGTACAGTAGTAAAACTCCTTAGAGCAGGTACAGTAGTAAAACTCCTTAGAGCAGGTACAGTAGTAAAACTCCTTACAGCAGGTACAGGTAAAGCAGGTATAGTAGTAACACTCCTTACAGCAGGTACAGTAGTAAAACTCCTTAGAGCAGGTACAGTAGTAAAACTCCTTAGAGCAGGTACAGTAGTATAACTCCTTACAGCAGGTACAGTAGTAAAACTCCTTAGAGCAGGTACAGTAGTAAAACTCCTTAGAGCAGGTACAGTAGTACAGCAGGTACAGTAGTAACACTCCTTACAGCAGGTACAGTAGTAACACTCCTTAGAGCAGGTACAGTAGTAAAACTCCTTAGAGCAGGTACAGTAGTAACACTCCTTAGAGCAGGTACAGTAGTAAAACTCCTTAGAGCAGGTACAGTAAAACTCCTTTGAGTAACAGTAGTAAAACTCCTTACAGCAGGTACAGTAGTAAAACTCCTTAAAGCAGGTATAGTAGTAACACTCCTTACAGCAGGTACAGTAGTAACACTCCTTACAGCAGGTACAGTAGTAAAACTCCTTAGAGCAGGTACAGTAGTAAAACTCCTTAGAGCAGGTACAGTAGTAACACTCCTTAGAGCAGGTACAGTAGTAAAACTCCTTAGAGCAGGTACAGTAGTAAAACTCCTTAGAGCAGGTACAGTAGTATAACTCCTTACAGCAGGTACAGTTGTAAAACTCCTTAGAGCAGGTACAGTAGTATAACCCCTTACATCAGGTACAGTAGTAAAACTCCTTAGAGCAGGTACAGTAGTACAACTCCTTAGAGCAGGTACAGTAGTAACACTCCTTACAGCAGGTACAGTAGTAACACTCCTTAGAGCAGGTACAGTAGTAACACTCCTTACAGCAGGTACAGTAGTAAAACTCCTTAGAGCAGGTACAGTAGTAACACTCCTTAGAGCAGGTACAGTAGTAACACTCCTTAGAGCAGGTACAGTAGTAAAACTCCTTAGAGCAGGTACAGTAACACTCCTTAGAGCAGGTACAGTAGTAACACTCCTTAGAGCAGGTACAGTAGTAAAACTCCTTAGAGCAGGTACAGTAGTAACACTCCTTAGAGCAGGTACAGTAGTAAAACTCCTTATAGCAGGTACAGTAGTAAAACTCCTTAGAGCAGGTACAGTAGTAAAACTCCTTACAGCAGGTACAGTAGTAAAACTCCTTAAAGCAGGTACAGTAGTAACACTCCTTACAGCAGGTACAGTAGTAACACTCCTTACAACAGGTACAGTAGTAAAACTCCTTAGAGCAGGTACAGTAGTAAAACTCCTTAGAGCAGGTACAGTAGTAAAACTCCTTAGAGCAGGTACAGTAGTAACAACTCCTTACAGCAGGTACAGTAGTAAACTCCTTAGAGCAGGTACAGTAGTAAACTCCTTACAGCAGGTACAGTAGTAAAACTCCTTAGAGCAGGTACAGTAGTAAAACTCCTTACAGCAGGTACAGTAGTAACACTCCTTAGAGCAGGTACAGTAGTAAAACTCCTTAGAGCAGGTACAGTAGTAACACTCCTTAGAGCAGGTACAGTAGTAAAACTCCTTAGAGCAGGTACAGTAGTAACACTCCTTAGAGCAGGTACAGTAGTAAAACTCCTTAGAGCAGGTACAGTAGTAAAACTCCTTTGAGTAGGTACAGTAGTAAAACTCCTTACAGCAGGTACAGTAGTAAAACTCCTTAAAGCAGGTATAGTAGTAACACTCCTTACAGCAGGTACAGTAGTAACACTCCTTACAGCAGGTACAGTAGTAAAACTCCTTAGAGCAGGTACAGTAGTAAAACTCCTTAGAGCAGGTACAGTAGTAACACTCCTTAGAGCAGGTACAGTAGTAAAACTCCTTAGAGCAGGTACAGTAGTAGAGCAGGTACAGTAGTATAACTCCTTACAGCAGGTACAGTAGTAAAACTCCTTAGAGCAGGTACAGTAGTAAAACCCTTACATCAGGTACAGTAGTAAAACTCCTTAGAGCAGGTACAGTAGTAAAACTCCTTAGAGCAGGTACAGTAGTAAAACTCCTTAGAGCAGGTACAGTAGTAACACTCCTTAGAGCAGGTACAGTAGTAACACTCCTTACAGCAGGTACAGTAGTAAAACTCCTTAGAGCAGGTACAGTAGTAAAACTCCTTAGAGCAGGTACAGTAGTAAAACTCCTTAGAGCAGGTACAGTAGTATAACTCCTTACAGCAGGTACAGTAGTAAAACTCCTTAGAGCAGGTACAGTAGTAAAACTCCTTAGAGCAGGTACAGTAGTAAAACTCCTTAGAGCAGGTACAGTAGGAAAACTCCTTACAGCAGGTACAGTAGTAACACTCCTTAGAGCAGGTACAGTAGTAAAACTCCTTAGAGCAGGTACAGTAGTTACACTCCTTAGAGCAGGTACAGTAGTAACACTCCTTACAGCAGGTACAGTAGTAAAACTCCTTAGAGCAGGTACAGTAGTAACACTCCTTACAGCAGGTACAGTAGTAAAACTCCTTAGAGCAGGTACAGTAGTAACACTCCTTAGAGCAGGTACAGTAGTAACACTCCTTACAGCAGGTACAGTAGTAAAACTCCTTAGAGCAGGTACAGTAGTAAAACTCCTTAGAGCAGGTACAGTAGTAAAACTCCTTAGAGCAGGTACAGTAGTAACACTCCTTAGAGCAGGTACAGTAGTAACACTCCTTAGAGCAGGTACAGTAGTAACACTCCTTACAGCAGGTACAGTAGTAACACTCCTTAGAGCAGGTACAGTAGTAAAACTTCTTAGAGCAGGTACAGTAGTAAAACTCCTTAGAGCAGGTACAGTAGTAAAACTCCTTAGAGCAGGTACAGTAGTAACACTCCTTAGAGCAGGTACAGTAGTAACACTCCTTAGAGCAGGTACAGTAGTAAAACTCCTTACAACAGGTACAGTAGTAACACTCCTTACAGCAGGTACAGTAGTAAAACTCCTTACAGCAGGTACAGTAGTAACACTCCTTAGAGCAGGTACAGTAGTAAAACTCCTTACAACAGGTACAGTAGTAACACTCCTTACAGCAGGTACAGTAGTAAAACTCCTTACAGCAGGTACAGTAGTAAAACTCCTTAGAGCAGGTACAGTAGTTACACTCCTTAGAGCAGGTACAGTAGTAACACTCCTTACAGCAGGTACAGTAGTAAAACTCCTTAGAGCAGGTACAGTAGTAACACTCCTTACAGCAGGTACAGTAGTAACACTCCTTAGAGCAGGTACAGTAGTAAAACTCCTTACAGCAGGTACAGTAGTAAAACTCCTTAGAGCAGGTACAGTAGTAACACTCCTTAGAGCAGGTACAGTAGTAAAACTCCTTAGAGCAGGTACAGTAGTAACACTCCTTAGAGCAGGTACAGTAGTAACACTCCTTACAGCAGGTACAGTAGTAAAACTCCTTAGAGCAGGTACAGTAGTAACACTCCTTACAGCAGGTACAGTAGTAAAACTCCTTAGAGCAGGTACAGTAGTAAAACTCCTTACAGCAGGTACAGTAGTAAAACTCCTTAGAGCAGGTACAGTAGTAAAACTCCTTAGAGCAGGTACAGTAGTAAACTCCTTAGAGCAGGTACAGTAGTAAAACTCCTTAGAGCAGGTACAGTAGTAAAACTCCTTAGAGCAGGTACAGTAGTAACACTCCTTACAGCAGGTACAGTAGTAACACTCCTTAGAGCAGGTACAGTAGTAAAACTCCTTAGAGCAGGTACAGTAGTAAAACTCCTTAGAGCAGGTACAGTAGTAACACTCCTTAGAGCAGGTACAGTAGTAACACTCCTTACAGCAGGTACAGTAGTAACACTCCTTAGAGCAGGTACAGTAGTAAAACTCCTTAGAGCGGGTACAGTAGTAACACTCCTTACAGCAGGTACAGTAGTAACACTCCGTACAGCAGGTACAGTAGTAAAACTCCTTAGAGCAGGTACAGTAGTAACACTCCTTACAGCAGGTACAGTAGTAAAACTCCTTAGAGCAGGTACAGTAGTAAAACTCCTTAGAGCAGGTACAGTAGTAACACTCCTTAGAGCAGGTACAGTAGTAACACTCCTTAGAGCAGGTACAGTAGTAAACTCCTTAGAGCAGGTACAGTAGTAACACTCCTTAGAGCAGGTACAGTAGTAAAACTCCTTACAGCAGGTACAGTAGTAACACTCCTTAGAGCAGGTACAGTAGTAACACTCCTTAGAGCAGGTACAGTAGTAACACTCCTTAGAGCAGGTACAGTAGTAACACTCCTTAGAGCAGGTACAGTAGTAAAACTCCTTAGAGCAGGTACAGTAGTAACACTCCTTAGAGCAGGTACAGTAGTAACACTCCTTAGAGCAGGTACAGTAGTAAAACTCCTTAGAGCAGGTACAGTAGTAACACTCCTTAGAGCAGGTACAGTAGTAACACTCCTTAGAGCAGGTACAGTAGTAACACTCCTTAGAGCAGGTACAGTAGTAACACTCCTTAGAGCAGGTACAGTAGTAACACTCCTTATATCAGCGTTACACACAACACAGCATGCCCTGTTTTCTAGAGCAAAGGAGAGAAAGCACTACAGGTTCTATTAGACTTCAGTTATCTCTAGTCACCACTAACTAAAGCTCAATGGGAGTGATACAGGAAAATGTTTAAAAGGACAAATCCACTATAACCAACTGATGAGGTAAATCACACAACTTAAAGGTTAGCCAAAGTTTGTAGTGGCTGTTTAAAGAACATCCAACTGTGGATTACAGTTTTCCCTACCGATAGACTACTTTCAGGGTGAGGAACTATGTAACATCAAGTTGTACATTCCCCAACTTTCCCTTTAACATAACTACTCAGGTTAACAGTCCAAATACACGAATCAGATAGAATTACTGTTTAGTTCCTGTGAATGAATTACACCATTGTTTTCCTTAACACTTGTAAATGCCGTCAGGAAAACGTTTTAAATTCAGAGATTTTGAAAAGGTGGGTGGAGATTCGAAAACATTTTCAAAAAGATGGAACATTGTGGAAGGCCAGGATAGATCGATGAGAGGAGATAGAGGAGAGGAGATAGAGGAGATAGATTGTGTGTGTGTGTGTGTGTGTGTGTGTGTGTGTGTGTGTGTGTGTGTGTGTGTGTGTGCGTGCGTGCGTGCGTGCGTGCGTGTGTGTGTGTGCGTGCGTGCGTGACTGTGTCTGGCCACAATAACCCAGTGATAGGTGAAGACGATCTTGATGCCACTGATAAACATGGTTCTGTTGCAGTGAACAACTTCCTACAGGTGGTAGTTTACCTGTATTGTATTAGTTATGTTGTGCTATGAACACACATCATGTTTGGATTTAACACCATTGACAAGCTGTCAGCAGAGTATAACTAGGTAAATATGGGTGTCGGACTTGGGTGTATACATACACACACAGGGGCATGCGTACACACAACCATGCACAGATGGCCACACACACACACACACACAGTGAGGAGACCGTGCTGATACCCAGAGAGAGAGATGCTGGGTGACCTTCTCACTGTCAAGCTGCCACAGCCTTCTATTATCTCTCTATGTTGATGCTCACTCTGTGTGTGTGTGTGTGTGTGTGTGTGTGTGTGTGTGTGTGTGTGTGTGTGTGTGTGTGTGTGTGTGTGTGTGTGTGTGTGTGTGTGTGTGTGTGTGTGTGTGTGTGTGTGTGTGTGTGTGTGTGTGTGTGTGAACAGCGTCAGTGCTCTGTTGACTCCAGATACCTGATACGTCTGTCCGATGGTGTGTGCGTAAGCAGAAACCAGGGTCTATGAATGTCCTACTGCGGAACATCATCATAAACACACACACACAGGGCAATGACTTAATAACACAACTCCCAGACCCCTCCCTCAGGTACATAGACGGGTACAGGCCTTAACATGATGATGACTTGGTTTTGCTGATGTAAAGGGAATGTCTGGCTGTAAGGATATACTCTATGGTAATAGTACCATCCAGTTTGCCAGTATACTGTGGAAAGCTTTGACTAAACCCAGATATTTCATGTCTACTAACACAGAGGAGTGGGACGGGCTAGGGGTGGCCTACACACACACACACACACCATAGTCTGCTAAACGACTTACGCTTAGCTGGCTCCCTCCACAACAAAGAGGTATGGGCTAGGGGCTGTTTATGGGCGGAGGTACAGGCTGTGTTATTTGTATTTGTATTTATATTTATTATAGATCCCCATTAGTTCCTGCCAAGGCAGCAGCTACTCTTCCTGGGATCCATTAGCTTCTGCCAAGGCAGCAGCTACTCTTCCTGGGATCCATTAGTTCCTGCCAAGGCAGCAGCTACTCTTCCTGGGATCCATTAGGTCCTGCCAAGGGCAGCAGCTACTCTTCCTGGGGTCCGTTAGTTCGTGATAAGGCTGCAGCTACTCTTCCTGGGGTCCATTTGTTTCTTCCAAGACAGCAGCTACTTTTCCTGGGGTCCATTGATTCCTGTGGAGGCAGCAGCTACTCTTCCTGGGGTCCATTGATTCCTGTGGAGGCAGCAGCTACTCTTCCTGGGGTTCATTATTTCATGCCAAGGAAGCAGCTACTCTTCCATGGGTTCATTAGTTCCTGCCAAGGCAGCAGCTACTCTTCCTGGGATCCTTTAGTTCCTGCCAAGGCAGCAGCTACTCTTCCATGGGTTCATTAGTTCCTGCCAAGGCAGCAGCTACTCTTCCTGGGATCCTTTAGTTCCTGCCAAGGCAGCAGCTACTCTTCCTGGGATCCATTAGTTCCTGCCAAGGCAGCAGCAACTCTTCCTGGGATCCATTAGTTCCTGCCAAGGCAGCAGCTACTCATCCTGTGGTCCATTAGTTCCTGCCAAGGCAACAGCTACTCATCCTTGGGTCAACAAATAAAAATGCAAATACAGCTCCTGGGGTCCAGAAACATTAAGGCAGTTATATACATGTTCAAATATTTCATGACATCACATTTTATAACACTTTTTATAACACATTAAGTGTGTGCCTTCAGGCCACTACTCTACTACCACATATCCACAACACAAAGTCCATGTGTACATGTGTGTATAGTGCATATGTCATCATGTGTGTATAGTGCATATGTCATCATGTATGTGTGTGCATGTGTCTGTGCCTGTGTGTATCTCTTCACAGTCCCTGCTGTTCCATAAGGAGTATTTTGTATCTGTTTTTTAAATCTGATTCTACTGCTTGCATCAGTTACCTGATGTGGAATAGAGTTCCATGTTGTCATGGCTCTATGTAATACTGTGCGCCTCCCATTGTCTGTTCTGGACTTGGGGACTGTGAAGAAACTTCTGGTGGCATGTCTTGTGGGGTATGCATTGGTGTCTGAGCTGTGTGCTCTCAGTCGTGCTAGTAGTTTAAACAGACAGCTCCATACATTCAGCATGTCAATATTTCTTACAAAAACAAGTAGTGATGAAGTTAATCTCCTCTACTTTGAGCCAGGAGAGATTGACATGCATATGATCAATGTTAGCTCTTCGCGTACATTTAAGGGCCAGCCGTGCTGCTTTTTGCGTTTTGACCGTTTACAATCCAGGGTTACTCCAAGCAGTTTAGTCACATTCATTACAAGATTTGGTTGAGGTTTATCATTTAATTAATGATTTGTTCAAAATACAATGCTTCTAGTTTTTGAAATATTTAGGACTAATTTATTTCTTGCCACCAATTCTGAAACGGACTGCAGCTCTTTGTTAAGTGTTGAAGTAATTTCACTCACTGTAGTAGCTGACGTGTAAAGTGTTGAGTCATCTGCATCTGGGTTTACTCAAATTGAAAAAAGTAAGGGGCCTAGACAGCTGCCCTGGGAAATTCCTGATTCTACCTGGATTATGTTGGAGAGGCTTCCATTAAAGAACACCCTCTGTGTTTTGTTACTTTCTATACATAATATAGCATGGGGTGTAAAGCCATAACACATACAGTGGGGAGAACAAGTATTTGATACACTGCCGATTTTGCAGGTTTTCCTACTTACAAAGCATGTAGAGGTCTGTAATGTTTATCATAGGTACACATCAACTGTGAGAGACGGAATCTATAACAAAAATCCAGAAAATCACATTGTTTGATTTTTAAGTAATTAATTTGCATTTTATTGCATGACGAGCTTCAATGCCATACAACACACCTTCTGTGGCCTCCAACTGCTCTTAAACACTAGCTTTTCAACCGTTCGCTGCCTGCACCCGCACGCCCGACTAGCATCACCACCCTGGATGGTTCCGACCTAGAATATGTGGACATCTATAAATACCTAGGTGTCTGGCTAGACTGCAAACTCTCCTTCCAGACTCATATCAAACATCTCCAATCCAAAATCAAATCTAGAGTCGACTTTCTATTTCGCAACAAAGCCTCCTTCACTCACACCGCAAAACTTACCCTAGTAAAACTGACTATCCTACCGATCCTCGACTTCGGCGATGTCATCTACAAAATAGCTTCCAATACTCTATTCAGCAAACTGGAAGCAGTTTATCACAGTGCCATCCGTTTTGTTACTAAAGCACCTTATACCACCCACCACTGCGACCTGTATGCTCTAGTCGGCTGGCCCTCACTACATGTTCGTCGCCAGACCCACTGGCTCCAGGTCATCTACAAGTCTATGCTAGATAAAGCTCCACCTTATCTCAGTTCACTGGTCACGATGGCAACACCCACCCCTAGCACACGTTCCAGCAGGTGTATCTCACTGATCATCCCTAAAGCCAAAACCTCATTTGGCCACCTTTCCTTCCAGTTCTCTGCTGCCTGCGACTGGAACGAATTGCAAAAATCTCTGAAGTTGGAGACTTTTATCTCCCTCACCAACTTTAAACATCTGCTATCTGCTAGCTGTACATAGTCCATCGGTATATAGCCCACCCAATTTACCTACCTCATCCCCATACTGTTTTTATTTTATTTACTTTTCTGCTCTTTGGCACACCAGCATCTCTACCTGCACATGTTTATCTGATCATTTATCACTCTAGTGTTAATCTGCTAAATTGTAATTATTCAATCCTATGGCCTATTTATTGCCTACCTCCTCATGCTTTTTGCACACAATGTACATAGATTATTTTTTTTCTTCTATGTTATTGACTTGTTTATTGTTTATTGTTTACTCCATGTGTAACTCTGTGTTGCTATCTGTTCACACTGCTATGCTTTATCTTGGCCAGGTCTGAGTTGCAAATGAGAACTTGTTCTCAACTAGCCTACCTGGTTAAATAAAGGTGAAAAAATAAATACAAAATTGATACATCAGAAAAGCAGACTTAATATTTGGTACAGAAATCTTTGTTAGCAATTACAGAGATCATACGTTTCCTGTAGTTGTTGACCAGGTTTGCACACACTGCAGCAGGGATTTTGGCCCACTCCTCCATACAGACCTTCTCCAGATCCTTCAGGTTTCGGGGCTGTCGCTGGGCAATACGGACTTTCAGCTCCCTCCAAAGATTTTCTATTGGGTTCAGATCTGGAGACTGGCTAAGCCACTCCAGGACCTTGAGATGACTCTCTTACGGAGCCACTCCTTAGTTGCCCTGGCTGTGTGTTTTGGGTTGTTGTCATGCTGGAAGACCCAGCCACGACCCATCTTCAATGCTCTTACTGAGGGAAGGAGGTTGTTGGCCAAGATCTCGCGATACATGGCCCCATCCATCCTCCCCTCAATACGGTGCAGTCGTCCTGTCCCCTTTGCAGAAAAGCATCCCCAAAGAATGATGTTTCCACCTCCATATTTCACAGTTGGGATTGTGGTCTTGGGGTTGTACTCATCCATCTTCTTCCTCCAAACACGGCGAGTGGAGTTTAGACCAAAAAGCTCTCTTTTTGTCTCATCAGACCACATGACCTTCTCCCATTCCTCCTCTGGATCATCCAGATGGTCATTGGCAAACTTCAGACGGGCCTGGACATGCACTGGCTTGAGCAGAGGGATCTTGCGTGCGCTGCAGGATTGTAAATCCATGACAGCGTAGTGTGTTACTAATGGTTTTCTTTGAGACTGTGATCCCAGCTCTCTTCAGGTCATTGACCAGGTCCTGCCGTGTAGTTCTGGGCTGATCCCTCACCTTCCTCATGATCATTGATGCCCCACGAGGTGAGATCTTGCATGGAGCCCCAGACCGAGGGTGACTGACCGTCATCTTGAACTTCTTCCATTTTCTAATAATTGAGCCAAAAGTTGTTGCCTTCTCACCAAGCTGCTTGCCTATTGTCCTGTAGCCCATCCCAGCCCTGTGCAGGTCTACAATTTTATCCCTGATGTCCTTACACAGCTCCCTGGTCTTCGCATTTGTGGAGAGGTTGGAGTCTGTTTGATTGAGTGTCTGGACAGGTGTCTTTTATACAGGTAACGAGTTCAAACAGGTGCAGTTAATACAGGTAATGAGTGGAGAACAGGAAGGCGTCTTAAAGAAAAACTAACAGGTCTGTGAGAGCCGGAATTCTTACTGGTTGGTAGGTGATCAAATTAGTTACTTAAAAATCATACAATGTGATTTTCTGGATTTTTGTTTTAGATTCCGTCTCTCACAGCTGAAGTGTACCTATGATAAAAATTACAGACCTCTACATGCTTTGTAAGTAGGAAAACCTGCAAAATTGGCAGTGTATCAAATACTTGTTCTCCCCACTGTATGTTTTTGCAGCAGTAGACTGTGATCAATAATATCAAAAGCTGTATTGAAGTCTAAACAAAGCAGCTCATAATCTTTTTATCACTAATTTTCCTCAGCCAATCATCAGTCATTTGTGCTGTGCATGTTGAATGTCTTTCGCTATAACTGTGTTGAAAGTCTGTTGTCAATCCATGACGGCGTAATGGTTTTCTTTGAGACTGTGGTCAATGCAGGGCGGCAGGGTAGCCTAGTGGTTAGAGAGTTGGACTCTAACCGGAAGGTTGCAAGTTCAAACCCCCGAGCTGACAATGTACAAATCTGTCATTCTGCCCTGACCAGGCAGTTAACCCACTGTTCCTAGGCCGTCATTGAAAATAAGAATTTGCTCTTAACTGACTTGTGTAATAAAATTTAATGTAAAATAGCATTGTATCTGGTCAAACAGCATTTTTTCCAAAAGGGATGATCATGTTTCTGTCACTATTAATGATTCATGACTGATTCTCGCAGAAACATAGAACACACACACAGAGAGTGCAGTCGTGTGTGTAATTAGTCCACCTAGCCTGGGGCTGTATTCAATATCAGTCTAGTTTGTCTTAGCTGCTGTTTCTAATAACTCCATCCTCTGATGACTTGGGAACCTTCCCAAAACAAACCGTACGTCCCATTCCACAGCCACATTTCTGGGCCGGAGCTCAGCATTCCGAGGTCTGACAGGGTTCCGGGGATGTGTGTTCTGATGTAACGCAGCAGAAGGTGTTGACTCAGCATTCTAAAACCAGCAGTTGGAACAAAGACATATTGTCTCTGCTAGCCAGCTAACATAGCTATAAATAGGCTATCTGGTCCCTGCTAGCCAGCTAACATGGCTATAAAGAGGCTATCTAGTCTCTGGCCAAACCTACTAACACAGCTAACACCTCCTCAATGCTGGTTGACAGTACATGTACTAAATGTTGACATAGAAAATGTTGTTGTCACATATAACATATAAGTTTAAACCTAATTTAGTTGGATGGATATATTTAGCTACATCATAATACATAATTTCAGGCCAAACTCTAGTGAATTATGACATTTGTTGATGTATATGAAATTGTGAAATTATGGCATGGGGTGTCATTTTATTTTCATTGCAATTTCCTAATGGATTTTATTTTCATTGCAATTTCCTAATGGTCACTAGGGGCAATACAATCACTTATTAACATCTAGTAGGCTCGTGTGGAGCTAGGGTGTTGGGGATGGGGTTGAGGTTGGGTGATGTTATTTGGGTTGGGGTTGGGGATGTTGTTGGGGTTGGGATTGGGGTTGGGGATGTTGTTGGGGTTGAGGATGCTGTTGGGGTTAGGGTTGGGGTTGAGGATGTTGTTGGGGATGGGGATGTTGTTGGGGTTGGGGATGTTGTTTGGGGTTTGGGATGTTGTTGAGGTTGGGGGTGTTGTTGGGGTTGGAGATGTTGTTGGGGTTGGAGATGTTGTTGGGGTTGAGGATGTTGTTGGGGTTGGGGTTGGAGATCTTGTTGGGGATAGGGATGTTGTTGGGGTTGGGGATGTTGTTGGGGTTGGGGTTGGAGATGTTGTTGGGGTTGAGGATGTTGTTGGGGTTGGAGATCTTGTTCGGGTTGGGGATGTTGTTGGGGTTGGAGATGTTGTTGGGGTTGGAGATGTTGTTGGGGTTGAGGATGTTGTTGGGGTTGGGGTTGGAGATCTTGTTGGGGATAGGGATGTTGTTGGGGTTGGGGATGGGGATGTTGTTGGGGTTGGGGTTGGAGATGTTGTTGGGGTTGAGGATGTTGTTGGGGGTTGGAGATCTTGTTCGGGTTGGGGATGTTGTTGGGATTGGAGATGTTGTTGGGGTTGGAGATGTTGTTGGGGTTGAGGATGTTGTTGGGGTTGGGGTTGGGGTTGGAGATCTTGTTGGGGATGGGGATGTTGTTGGGGTTGGGGTTGTTGTTGGGGTTGGGGTTGGAGATGTTGTTGGGGTTGAGGATGTTGTTGGGGTTGGAGATCTTGTTCGGGTTGGGGATGTTGTTGGGGTTGGGGTTGGAGATGTTGTTGGGGTAGGGGATGTTGTTGGGGTTGGGGATGTTGTTGGGGTTGGAGATGTTGTTGGGGTTGGAGATGTTGTTGGGGTTGAGGATGTTGTTGGGGTTGGAGATCTTGTTCGGGTTGGGGATGTTGTTGGGGTTGGGGTTGGAGATGTTGTTGGGGTAGGGGATGTTGTTGAGGTTGGGGATGTTGTTGGGGTTGAGGATCTTGTTGGGGTTGGGGATGTTGTTGGGGTTGGGGATGTTGTTGGGATGAGATTGGGGTTGGCGTTGAGGTTGGGGATGGGGATGTTGTTGGGGTTGGGGATGTTGTTGGGGTTGGGGTTGAGGACAGGCTTAAACCATGAGCTACAGTACTGCTACAAGGATAGCGTATTCAATCCCTGTGCTAAACACTTGTTTTGTCATTTTGGTTAACCCTATCTTAACCCTTAACCCTTTACCTTAACCAATCGTAGTTAATACCTAAACTTAACTGTCAAGGTTAGTTTTGGTTTTACTTTAGCGCATCTTGATTGACAGCTATCGTGTGTGTCTGTGTGTATGTGTGTGAGCGCACTCTTGTACTAAAATCTCAATACTTCCGTCAGCTGCATAATAGATTGAGAAAGAATGAATAAAAAGTGAAAGAGAGTAACTACACACATCTTTCAAAACAAGCAGAGTGTAGGTAGTAATCAGTGTGTTGTATGTCCAACACAACTTTCCTCTTGGGGACAATAAGAGTGGATCGTATTGTATACTGTATACTGTCTGTGTCTGTGTGCCAAGGCTACAGTGTTACTTCAGGTCAGGAGAGGCTTCTCTCTCTCTCTCTGGCGTCCAGAGAACCATATTACCAACAGACGGGGAGATGAGAGGTTTGCGGTTGTTGGATAAATGTCAAATATCGACCTGGGCTTGTCAGATCAAGAGACTTTACCTTCATGTATTATTTGGTGTTTTACGTTGTACATGGGGGATATTTTTGCAGAATTCTGCATGCAGAGTCTCATTTAGGTGTTTGTCCCATTTTATGAATTATTGGTTGGCGAGCGGTCCCCAGACCTTCCAACCATAAAGGGCAATGGGTTCTATAATTGATTCAAGTATTTTTAGCCAGATCCTAATTGGTATGTCAAATTTTATATTCCTTTTGATGGCATAGAAAGCCCTTCTTGCCTTGTCTCTCGGATCGTTCACAGCTTTGTGGAAGTTACCTGTGGTGCTGATGTTTAGGCCAAGGTTTGTATAGTTTGTTGTGTGCTCTAGGGCAACGGTGTCTAGATGGAATTTGTATTTGTGGTCCTGGCAACTGGACCTTTTTTGGAACACCATTATTTTGTTCTTACTGAGATTTACTGTCAGGGCCCAGGTCTGAAAGAATCTGTGTAGAAGATCTAGGTTCTGCTTTAGGACCTCTTTGGTTGGGGACAGAAGCAGCAGATCATCAGCAAATAGTAGACATTTGACTTCAGATTCTAGTAGGGTGAGGCTGGGTGCTGCAGAGTGTTTTATTGCCCTCGCCAATTCGTTTATATATATATATATATAAACGAATTATTGAATATCTTCAATATAAATATATATATATATATATATATTGAAGAGGGTGGGGCTTAAGCTGCATCTCTGTCGCACCCCACGGCCTTGTGGGACAAATGTGTGTTTTTTGCCAATTTTAACCGCACACTTCTTGTTTGTGTACATGGATATTATAATGGTCTATGTTTTCCCCCAACATCACTTTCCATCTATTTGAATAGCAGATCCTCATGCCAAATTGAGTCAGAAACTTTTTTGAAATCAATAAATAAATTGTTTGTCAATTAGGGTGTGCAGGGTGAATATGTGGTCTGTCGTACGGTAGTTTGGTAAACATACAATTTGACATTTGCTCATTACATTGTTTTCACTAAGGAAATGTTCGAGTCTGCTGTTAATGATAATGCAGAGGATTTTCCCAAGGTTGCTGTTGACGCATATCCCATTGTAGTTATTTGTGTCAAATTTGTCTCCACTTTTGTGGCCTGGGGTGATCAGTCTGTTTCCAAATATTGGGGAAGATGCCAGAGCTCCCTCCCACTCACACTCTGTCAATCCTCTCTCACCTCCTTTTGTCAGGTTCTCTCCTCTGCTCCTCTATTATCTTTGGTGTGAAACGTCAGAGTTCAGTCTGAGGCTAAAGGCTGACATGTAAAGTCTCAGAGACACTCAGAGAGATGCCATCGCCTGCGTATGAGATGACACCCTATTCCCTACATAGTACCCTTCTTTTGAACAGAGTCCTGTTGGTTCCACCCTATTCCTTATTTATTGTGCTACCATTTACCAGAGCCCTAAAGACCCTGGCCAAAAGCAGTGCACTAAATAGGAAATAGGGTCTGATTTTGGACGTAGCCATGGGATGAATTAGAACTTGTTGTATTAAGCTGTCAATCAAACGACAACAATGCTTCGGATTAGTGGCATTTGTCAAACTTGTAACAATGTTACAATTATGTTTCTGTTGTTTTCAAATACAGGTGTTTCAACAAGTTGTCTATCATGTTATGTTACTCTGAGGCTGCGTCCCAATAGCAACCTATTCTCTATAGAGTGCGCTACTTTTGACCAGAGCCCTATGGTCCTAGAGTGACATATATAGGCAATAGGGTGGCATTTGAGATGCTGTCCGAGCCTCATAACAGACACATAACCCTCCAGAGGACTGGGGGACGAGCCTCATAACAGACACATAACCCAACAGAGGACTGGGGGACGAGCCTCATAACAGACACATAACCCTCCAGAGGACTGGGGGACGAGCTTCATAACAGACACTTAACCCTCCAGAGGACTGGGGGACGAGCCTCATAACAGACACATAACCCTCCAGAGGACGAGCTTCATAACAGACACATAACCCCTCCAGAGGACTGGGGGATGAGCCTCATAACAGACACATAACCCACCAGAGGACTGGGGATGAGCCTCATAACAGACACATAACCCACCAGAGGACTGGGGGACGAGCCTCATAACAGACACATAACCCTCCAGAGGACTGGGGGACGAGCCTCATAACAGACACATAACCCACCAGAGGACTGGGGGACGAGCCTCATAACAGACACATAACCCTCCAGAGCTTCATAACAGACATAACCCTCCAGAGGACTGGGGGACGAGCCTCATAACAGACACATAACCCTCCAGAGGACTGGGGGACGAGCCTCATAACAGACACATAACCCACCAGAGGACTGGGGGACGAGCCTCATAACAGACACATAACCCTCCAGAGGACTGGGGGACGAGCCTCATAACAGACACATAACCCACCAGAGGACTGGGGGATGAGCCTCATAACAGACACATAACCCTCCAGAGGACTGGGGGACGAGCTTCATAACAGACACATAACCCTCCAGAGGACTGGGGGACGAGCCTCATAACAGACACATAACCCTCCAGAGGACTGGGGACGAGCCTCATAACAGACACATAACCCACCAGAGGACTGGGGGACGAGCCTCATAACAGACACATAACCCACCAGAGGACTGGGGGATGAGCCTCATAACAGACACATAACCCACCAGAGGACTGGGGGACGAGCCTCATAGCCTCATAACAGACACATAAACCAGAGGACTGGGGGACAGCCTCATAACAGACACATAACCCTCCAGAGGACTGGGGGACGAGCCTCATAACAGACACATAACCCACCAGAGGACTGGGGGACGAGCCTCATAACAGACACATAACCCACCAGAGGACTGGGGGACGAGCTTCATAACAGACACATAACCCTCCAGAGGACTGGGGGACGAGCCTCATAACAGACACATAACCCTCCAGAGGACTGGGGGGGGACGAGCCTCATAACAGACACATAACCCTCCAGAGGACGAGCCTCATAACAGACACATAACCCTCCAGAGGACTGGGGGACGAGCCTCATAACAGACACATAACCCTCCAGAGGACTGGGGGACCTCTCATAACAGACACATAACCCTCCAGAGGACGAGCCTCATAACAGACACATAACCCTCCAGAGGACGAGCCTCATAACAGACACATAACCCTCCAGAGGACGAGCCTCATAACAGACACATAACCCTCCAGAGCCTCATAACAGACACATAACCCTCCAGAGGACGAGCCTCATAACAGACACATAACCCTCCAGAGGACGAGCCTCATAACAGACACATAACCCTCCAGAGGACGAGCCTCATAACAGACACATAACCCTCCAGAGGACAAGGAGAAATGGGAACACACAAGAACAAAGGGTTGATTCAGAACTACAGGACATTAGTTACAGGGAACCGATGCCTGTGATAGATATAGATAGCAGGTATGTGTGTGTGCCTGCCTGCCTGCGTGCCTGCGTGCCTGCGTGCATGCGTGCATGCCTGCCTGCCTGCCTGCCTGCGTGCGCGCCTGCGTGCGTTAGTTTGTTTGTGCC
>NW_024609755.1:292500-365000 GCF_018296145.1 Oncorhynchus tshawytscha
TTGTGGGCAGTGTGCACATAGCCTGTCTTCTCTTGAGAGCCAGGTCTGCCTACAGTGGCCTTTCTCAATAGCAAGGCTATGCTCACTGAGTCTGTACATAGTCAAAGCTGTCCTTAAGTTTGGGTTAGTCATAGTGGTCAGGTATTCTGCCACTGTGTACTCCTTGTTTAGGGCCAAATAGCATTCTAGTTTGCTCAATTTGTTGGTTAATTCTTTCCAATGTGTCAAGTAATTATCTTTTTGTTTTCTCATGATTTGGTTTGGTCTAATTGTGTTGCTGTCCTGTGGCTTTGTGGGGTGTGTGTGTGTTTGTGAACAGAGCCCCAGGACCAGCTTGCTTAGGAGACTCTTCTTCAGGTTAATCTCTCTGTAGGTGATGGCTTTGTTATGGAAGGTTTGGGAATCGCTTCGTTTCAGGTGGTTGTAGAACTTAATGGCTCTTTTCTGGATTTTGATCATTAGTGGGTATCGGCCTAATTCTGCTCTGCATGCATTATTTGGTGTTCTACGTTGTACACAAAGGATCGGACCCCAGACCTCACAAACATAAATGGCAATGGGTTCCAAAACTGAGTATTTTTAGCCAGATCCTAATCGGTATGTTGAATTTTATGTTTCTTTTGATGGCATAGAATGCCCTTCTTGCCTTGTCTCTCAGATCGTTCACAGCTTTGTGGAAGTTACCTGTGGTGCTGATGTTTAGACCAAGGTATGTATAGTTTTTTTTGTGTGCTCTAGGCAACGGTGTCTAGATGGAATTTGTATTTGTGGTCTTGGCGACTGGACTTTTTTGGAACACCATTATTTTGGTCTTACTGAGGCTTACTGTCAGGGCCCAGGTCTGGCAGAATCTGTACAGAATATCTAGCTGCTGCTGTAGGGCCTCCTTGGTTGGTGACAGAAGCACCAGATCATCAGAAAACAGTAGACATTTGACTTCAGATTCTAGTAGGGTGAGGCCGGGTGCTGTAGACTTTTCTAGTGCCCTCGCCAATTCGTTGATATATATGTTAAAGAGGGTGGGGCTTAAGCTGCATCCCTGTCTCACCCCACGTCCCTGTGGGATGAAATGTGTGTGTTTTTTGCCTATTTTAACCGCACACTTGTGGTTTGTGTACATGGATTTTATAATGTCGTATGTTTTTCCTACAACACCACTTTCCATCCATTTGTTTCGCAGACCCTCATGCCAAATTGAGTCGAAGGCTTTTTTGAAATCAACAAAGCATGAGAAGACTTTGCCTTTGTTTTGGTTTGTTTGTTTGTCAATTAGGGTGTGCAGGGTGAATACGTGGTCTGTCGTACGGTAATTTGGTAAAAAGACAATTTGACCTTTGCTCAGTACATTGTTTTCACTAAGGAAATGTACGACTCTGCTGTTCATGATATAATGCAGAGGATTTTCCCAAGGTTGCTGTTGTCGCATATCCCTCTGTAGTTATTGGGGTCAAATTTGTCTCCACTTTTGTGGATTGTGGTGATCAGTCCTTGGTTCCAAATATTGGGGAAGATGCCAGAGCTAAGGATGATGTTAAAGAGTTTTAGTATAGTCAATTGGAATTTGTTGTCTGTATATTTGATCATTTCATTGAGGACACCATCAACACCACAGGCCTTTTTGTGTTGGAGGGTTTTTATTTTGTCCTGTAGTTCATTCAAGGTAATCGGAGATTCCATAGGGTTCTGGTAGTCTTTAATAGTTATGTATATGTTTTTGCTGTTTGTTCTTTGTTATAGAGCCAAAAAGATTGGCGAAGTGGTTTACCCATACATCTCCATTTTGGATAGTGTTGTTGTTTGTTTAGTGTTTTCCAATTTTCCCAGAAGTGGATAGAGTCTATAGATTCTTCAATTACATTGAGCTGATTTCTGACGTGCTTCTTTTCTGACGTGCTGTTCCTTCTTTTTCCGTAGTGTATTTCTGTATTGTTTTAGTGATTCACCATAGTGAAGGCGTAGACTCTGGTCTCTCTCTATCTCTCTGTCTCTCTACGTCTCTCTCTGTCTCTCTCTGTCTCTCTCTGTCTCTCTCTGTCTCTCTCTGTCTCTCTACGTCTCTCCCTGTCTCTCTCTGTCTCTCTCTGCCTCTCTATGTCTCTCTACGTCTCTCTACGTCTCTGTACGCCTCTCTCTGTCTCTCTCTGTCTCTCTCTGCCTCTCTCTCTCCATGTCTCTGTCTCTCTTACTCTGTCTGTCTCTATCTCTCTCTGTTTCTCTCTGTCTCTCTCTGTCTCTTTCTGTCTCTCTGTCTCTCTCTGTCTCCCTGTCTCTCTCTGTCTCTCTATCTCTCTCTGTCTCTCTCTGTCTCTCTGTCTCTCTCTGTCTCCCTGTCTCTCTGTCTTTCTCTCTCTGTCTCTCTCTGTCTCCCCCTCCCCCAGGCTGAATTCCTACTCAGGGAAACTAGAAAGAAGTCAAGAAGAAAAAAAGCCTCTTTAATCATAATGGTTGATATGTGGTGTGTAATTTGGTGCTGGGTGGGATGAAAATAAAACCCATTCACAGCTGTACTTTGCCCACGCCTCACGTGTGTGTGTTTGTGTGTTTGTGTTTGTGTGTGTGTTTGTGTGTATGCGTGTGTGTGGGTGTATCGGTGATTGTGTGTGAATATGCGCGTGTGTGTTTGTGTGTGTTTGTATGCATGTGTGTGGGTGTATTGGTGCGTGCGTGCGAGTGTTAGCTTGCTATACACATGCTATATGTTAGCTTGCTGGCATTTCTCTGAGGAGAAGTCTGTTTCTAGTCTGTTTCTAGTTTTCCTCTACATTACAAGCCTATAGCTTCTGTTCTTCATACATGTGACACACGTGATTTGCTTTTGGTCATTTATATACTTATTTATGTATGTATTTATTCATGTATTTATATATTCATTTATTTATTATTTCATTCATTCATCTATCTATCTATTTATCAGTGGTGGAAAAAGTACAGAATTGTCATACTTGAGTAAAAGTAAAGATACCTTAATAGAAAGTTACTCAAGTAAAAGGGAAAGTCATCCAGTAAAATACTTCTTGAGTAAAAGTCTAAAAGTATTTGGTTTAAAATGTACTTAGGTTTCAAAAGTAAATGTAATTGCTAAAATATATTTAAGTACCAAAAGTAAAAGTACAAACCATTTCAAATTCCTTATATTAAGCAAATCAGACTGTACCATTTTCTTGTTTTTAAAATGTATGGATAGCCAGGGGCACACTCCAACACTCAGACATTATTTACAAAAGATGCCTTTGTTTTTAGTGTTTTTAGTGAGTCCGCCAGACGTGTTCTCTTGATAAGTGTGTGAATTTCACAATTTTCCTGTCTTGCTAAGCATTCAAAATATAACGAGTCATTTGGGTTGTCAGGGAAAATGTATGGAGTAAAAAGTACAATATTTTCTTTAGGAATGTAGTGAAGTAAAAGTAAAAGTTCTCAAAAATATAAATACTAAAGTAAAGTACAAATACCCAAAATTACTTAAGTAGTACTTTCAAGTATTTTTTTACAGTCTACCTGTCAGTCATTATCCCCGCCAGTCTATGAGTCAGTCATTATCCCCCTCAGTCTACCAGTCAGTCATTATCCCCTTCAGTCTACCAGTCATTATCCCCATCAGTCTACCTGTCAGTCATTATCCCCCTCAGTCTACCAGTCAGTCATTATCCTCATCGGTCTACCAGTCAGTCATTATCTCCCACAGTCTACCTATCAGTCATTATCCCTGTCCGTCTACCAGTCAGTCATTATCCCCCTCAGTCTACCAGTCAGTCATTATCCCCCTCACTCTACCTGTCAGTCATTATCCCCCTCAGTCTACCAGTCAGTCATTATCCCCTCAGTCTACCAGTCAGTCATTATCCCCTTATCTACCAGTCAGTCATTATCCCCCTCAGTCTACCAGTCAGTCATTATCCCCCTCAGTCTACCAGTCAGTCATTATCCCCCTCACTCTACCTGTCAGTCATTATCCCCCTCAGTCTACCAGTCAGTCATTATCCTCCTCGGTCTACCAGTCAGTCATTATCTCCCACAGTCTACCTGTCAGTCATGATCCTTCTCGGTCTACCAGTCAGTCATTATCCCCCTCAGTCTGCCTGTCAGCCATTATCCCCCTCAGTCTACCAGTCAGTCATTATCCTCATCGGTTTACCAGTCAGTCATTATCTACCGCAGTCTACCTGTCAGTCATTATCCCCGTCAGTCTATGAGTCAGTCATTATCCCCCTCAATCTACCAGTCTGTCATTATCCCCTTCAGTCTAACAGTCAGTCATTATCCCTGTCAGTCTACCAGTCAGTCATTATCCCCCTCAATCTACCAGTCAGTCATTATCCCCCTCAGTCTACAAGTCCGTCATTATCCCCCTCAGTCTACAAGTCAGTCATTATCCTCCTTGGTCTACCAGTCAGTCATTATCTCCCACAGTCTACCTGTCAGTCATTATCCTTCTCAGTCTACCAGTCAGTCATTATCCCCCTCAGTCTACCTGTCAGTCATTATCCCCCTCAGTCTACCATTCGGTCATTATCCCCCTCAGTCTCTCCAGTCAGTCATTATCCCCCTCAGTCTACCAGTCAGTCATTATCCCCCTCAGTCTACCAGTCAGTCACTTTCCCCCTCCATCTACCAGTCAGTCAGACCACTGTAATTTTACTGTACAGTCAATTTTCACAAAGTCTGCAGCCTCAGTTTGTATGATGGCAATTTACATATACTCTAGAATGTTGTGACGAGTGATCAGATGAATTGCAATTAATTGCAAAGTCCCTCTTTGCCATGCAAATTAACTGAACATTTCCACTGCATTTCAGCCCTGCCATAAAAGGAACGGCTGACATCATGTCAGTGATTCTCTTGTTAACACAGGTGTGTGTTGACGAGGACAAGGATGGAGATCACTCTGTCATGCTGATTGAGTTCAAATAACAGACCGGAAGCTTCAAAAGGACGGTGGTGCTTGGAATCATTGTTCCTACTCTGTCAACCATGGTTACTTGCAAGGAAACACGTGCCGTCATCATTGCTTTGCACATAAACGGCTTCAAAGGCAAGGATATTGCTGCCAGTAAGATTGCACCTAAATAAACCATTTATCAGATCATCAAGAACTTCAACGAGAGTGGTTCAACTGTTGTGAAGAAGGCTTCAGGGCTCCCAAGAAAGTCCAGCAAGCGCCAGGACTGTCTCCTAAAGTTGATTCAGCTGCAGGATCGGGGCACCACCAGTACAGAGCGTGCGCAGGGATGGCAGCAGGGAAGTGTGAGTGCATCTGCACGCACAGTGAGGTGAAGACTTTTGGAGGATGGCCTGGTGTCAAGAAGGGCGGCAAAGAAGCCACTTCTCTCCAGGAAAAACATCAGGGACAGACTGATATTCTGCAGAAGGTACAGGGATTGGACTGCTGAGGACTGGGGTAAAGTCATTTTCTCTCCAGGAAAAACAACAGGGACAGACTGATATTCTGCAGAAGGTACAGGGATTGGACTGCTGAGGACTGGGGTCATTTTCTCTGATGAATCCTCTTTCCGATTGATTGGGGCATCCGGTATAAAGCTTGTCCGGAGAAGACAAGGTGAGCGCTACCATCAGTCCTGTGTCATGCCAACAGTAAAGCATCCTGAGACCATTCATGTGTGGGGTTGCTTCTCAGCCTAGGGAGTGGGCTCACTCACAATTTTGCCTAAGAACACAGCCATGAATAAAGAATGGTACCAACACTCGGAGAGCAACTTCTCCCAACCATCCAGGAACAGTTTGGTGATGAACAATGCCTTTTCCAGCAAGATGGAGCACCTTGCCGTAAGGCAAAAGTGATAACTAAGTGGCTCGGGGAACAAAACATCGATATTTTGGGTCCATGGCCAGGAAACTGCCCAGACCTTAATCCCATTGAGAACTTGTGGTCAATCCTCAAGAGGCGGGTGGACAGACAAAAACCCACAAATTCTGACAAACTCCAAGCATTGATTATGCAAGAATGGGCTGCCAACAGTCAGGATGTGGCCCAGAAGTTAATTGACAGCATGCCAGGGCGGATTGCAGAGGTCTTGAAAAAGAAGGGTCAACACTGCAAATATTGACTCTTTGTATCAACTTCATGTAATTGTCAATAAAAGCCTTTGACACTTATGAAATGCTTGTAATTATACTTCAGTATTCCATAGTAACATCTGACAAAAATATCTAAAGACACTGAAGCAGCAAACTTTGTGGAAATTAATATTTGTGTCATTCTCAAAACTTTTGGCCACGACTGTAGTATGAAGGAGTGGAATGATTATCTAAAATAAGTGTTGTTTGACAAAAGAGAAAGTAGCCAGAGAAGTTGTTTTTTTAACGTTAGAGAATGTAAGAGGTAAATGACGCAAAGCTATCCAGACTATTGTACTGCGTATGTGTGTGAGAATGTGTGTGTCGGCCATTTCACTGCAAGTTTCAGACAGTTTGATTTTCCAGATAATTTACTGTCGTGACATCATTTAACCTTTACTGATCCAGGAACTGATCCAGGAACTGATCCAGGAACTGATCCTCTTTAGACTTCCCCTTTAATGCTACTGATATAATTGCTGCTGGTCTGACAAGCACAGTACAACTGTAGACCTATGTGACAAAGTGTTATGAGTTTGACTCCTGTACTCTGAGTTTACAGTATGTGTTCACTGTAAGAAGTGCCTGACTACGGTATGACTTTAAAAGGAGGGTTAGTATAAAGCATATCTTCTCTGTGTGTTTGGTCCTGATTCGTCCTTCTCTTTGACAAGAGCTTTAAACAGAGAGACAGAGAGGAATGTGTGTTTGACTGGTGGGCTATGGAGCTAAACACTAACTCTCTATTTCCTTCATCTACACCTCTCTCTATCTCTCTCCCGTTACTCCCCCTACCTCCCTCTTCCCCCTCTCTCCCCCAACACCCTCTCCTCCCCATCTCTCTCTCTCCTTCATCTACACCTCTCTCTATCTCTCTCCCGTTACTCCCCCTACCTCCCTCTTCCCCCTCTCTCCCCCATCACCCTCTCCTCCCCATCTCTCTCTCTCCTTCATCTACACCTCTCTCTATCTCTCTCCCGTTACTCCCCCTACCTCCCTCTTCCCCCTCTCTCCCCCAACACCCTCTCCTCCCCATCTCTCTCTCTCCTTCATCTACACCTCTCTCTATCTCTCTCCCGTTACTCCCCCTACCTCCCTCTTCCCCCTCTCTCCCCCATCACCCTCTCCTCCCCATCCATCTCTCTCCTTCATCTACACCTCTCTCTATCTCTCTCCCGTTACTCCCCCTACCTCCCTCTTCCCCCTCTCTCCCCCATCACCCTCTCCTCCCCATCTCTCTCTCTCCTTCATCTACACCTCTCTCTATCTCTCTCCCGTTTCCCCCTACCTCCCTCTTCCCCCTCTCTCCCCCATCACCCTCTCCTCCCCATCTCTCTCTCTCCTTCATCTACACCTCTCTCTATCTCTCTCCCGTTACTCCCCCTACCTCCCTCTTCCCCCTCTCTCCCCCATCACCCTCTCCTCCCCATCTCTCTCTCCTTCATCTACTCCTTCTCTCTATCTCTCTCCCGTTACTCCCCCTACCTCCCTCTTCCCCTCTCTCCCCCAACACCCTCTCCTCCCCATCTCTCTCTCTCCTTCATCTACACCTCTCTCTATCTCTCTCCCGTTACTCCCCCTACCTCCCTCTTCCCCCTATCTCCCCATCACCCTCTCCTCCCCATCTCTCTCTCTCCTTCATCTACACCTCTCTCTATCTCTCTCCCGTTACTCCCCTACCTCCCTCTTCCCCTCTCTCCCCCATCACCCTCTCCTCCCCATCTCTCTCTCTCCTTCATCTACACCTCTCTCTATCTCTCTCCCGTTACTCCCCTACCTCCCTCTTCCCCCCTCTCTCCCCATCACCCTCTCCTCCCCATCTCTCTCTCTCCTTCATCTACACCTCTCTATCTCTCTCCCGTTACTCCCCCTACCTCCCTCTTCCCCCTCTCTCCCCCACCATCCTCTCCTCCCCATCTCCTCTCCTTCATCTACACCTCTCTCTATCTCTCTCCCGTTACTCCCCTATCACCCTCTTCTCCCCTCTCTCCTTATCTGTCCTCTCCTCCCCATCTCCCCACCTCCCCACCCCTTCCTCCATCCCCCTCTCCCCAACTCTCTCCCCCTAACTCCCCCCCTCTCTCCCCCACCATCCTATCCTCCCCATCTCTCTCTCTCCTTCATCTACACCTCTCTCTATCTCTCTCCCGTTACTCCCCCTACCTCCCTCTTCCCCCTCTCTCCCCCACCATCCTCTCCTCCCCATCTCTCTCTCTCCCCTCCTTCTCCACCCTATCTCCCCCCTCCAGGCCAGGAGTGTTTCAACTCTCGCTCCCTGGCCCTCCAGGCACAGAAGAAAATCCTATCCAAGATGGCGACCGTGGCGGTGGCCAACCTCCTGACGGACGACGTCAGCAGTGAGATCCTGGACGAGCTGTACAAGGTCAGCCGGGAGTTCACCAAGAGTAAGAAGGAGGCCCACAAGATCGTCAAAGACGTCATCAAGATCGCGCTGAAGATCGGTATCCTGTACCGCAACCACCAGTTCAGCCCAGACGAACTGGACACGGTCGAGCGCTTCAAGAAAAAGATGAACCAGGCAGCCATGACGGCGGTCAGCTTCTACGAGGTGGACTACACGTTCGACCACCGCATTCTGTCAGAGTTGCTGCTGGAATGCCGGGATCTTCTGCATGCGCTGGTGGAGCAGCACCTGACCCTGCGGTCGCACACTCGCATCGACCACGTGTTCAACCACTTTGCCCACGGGGAGTTCCTGGCCGAGCTGTACGGAGACGGAGAGGATTACAGACTGTACCTGAGGAAGATCTGCAACGGGATCAACAAACTGCTGGACGAGGGAACGCTTTAACCTCTGACCCCTGATCTCTCACCTCTCACCTGACATTTGAACCTGCTCCTCCCTTCCTATTACTCAATCTCCATGGTTGCGGCTCAATAATCCCCCCTTTCTCCTGAAGTGTGCACTTGTTCACCTACCTTCATGGATTTGAAAGGAAATTATTGGTATATGGAACCTCCTTGTAGCCCATGCCTACACTAATCCAATATTTTTACATTTGTGGGGAGTAGCAGATGAGTGCACACTTCAGGAAGAAGGAGAGATTATTGGGACACACTCCTCCTCTTCCTCCGGTCTCTCCACGGATCTGCTTTCCCTCCTGTCATTCCTTCTCTTTTTAAAAACCCTGATCTGTTCTGTTCTATCTTTAACCTTCTTTTTCCTCCTGTTCTCCCACTTCCTCCTCTCTTTTCTCTCCTCCTCTTCCACTTCCTCCTCTCTTTTCTCTCCTCCTCTCCCACTTCCTCCTCTCCTTTCTTTCCTCCTCTCCCACTTCCTCCTCTCCTTTCTCTCCTCCTCTCCCACTTCCTCCTCTCTTTTCTCTCCTCCTCTCCAACTTCCTCCTCTCTTTTCTCTCCTCCTCTCCCACTTCCTCCTCTCTTTTCTCTCCTCCTCTCCCACTTCCTCCTTTCTTTTCTCTCCTCCTCTCCAACTTCCTCCTCTCTTTTCTCTCCTCCTCTCCCACTTCCTCCTCTCTTTTCTCTCCTCCTCTCCAACTTCCTCCTCTCTTTTCTCTCCAACTTCCTCCTCTCTTTTCTCTCCTCCTCTCCAACTTCCTCCTCTCTTTTCTCTCCTCCTCTCCAACTTCCTCCTCTCTTTTCTCTCCTCCTCTCCCACATCCTCCTCTCTTTTCTCTCCTGCCCAGATCTCTCTTTTATTCTACTGAGCTTCCTGGACAGGGATGTGCTTTAATCTTCCTCTCCTTGTTTCTCCCCTTATTCTCCTGCTCCTCTTCTTTCCTCTCCTTGTTTCTCTCCTTATTCTCCTGCTCCTCTACTTTCCTCTCCTTGTTTCACTCCTTATTTCTATGGAGTTTCCATGACATTGATGAACTGTATGTATAATTCTAAAATATTTAACTGGTGTCACAACTCTGTTCTGTGAGATGTTTTCTCTACATCCTTCTCCCTCACCCTCTCCTTCTCCCGCTCCCTCTCCCTCTCCCTCTCCCTCACCATCCCCAAAGTTGGTAAGAGTGTGGCGCTAGCAAATCCAAGGTAATTGGTTCACTTCCCACAAGGATCATACACACATATTAAAGACATATTCACTCACGGACATTGTTCGGTTAGTGGCTTTGCATAAAAGCATCTGCTAAGTGACAGATATTATATCCTAATAGCGTCGAGGAAGTCACATCAGGAGAGTGTGAAATGGGGGGTGGATCACCAGCTTAGCGTCTGATAGGCTATGACTGCGCCTGGTCGTTCACATAGCAACGTAGCCCACATAAAACAACAAGACCCACGAGAGACCTGTGAATCAGAAGACTTGTTTCCCTCTTTGGCATTCAAGAAATCCAGAATCTGTGTTGATTACGTGATGGCAACATTATACATACTGTATTCTGTAGTGTTCGTACTTATAGCTTTACTGCTCTGAATCAAGGCCAAAAAGAATGATGATGTTTTGTAAATACACTGTTTGTTCTCTCTCCTTTTGTCATCATTACTGTGTGTGGGCGTCATGATGTCTTATATCAGGACCAGGAGTTTTTCCTGACCACGTGACCTTCATTACCAGGAAAACCTTCTGACCATATAGTACTGTATACTGTATACATCGTTAGCCAACCGTTACCATTTCCTGCCAAATACTAAGGCTGGGATTCAATCTTCCACGCACTATAACGATCTTTGAAAGAAGGAGGCCCACAAGATGTTTACCATGAATACGATCTCTGGGAATGTCGGGGCAAATGCCTTTAAAAGCTGCATTGTTGGTTGTAGCACGCCACGGATTGAGGCCAGGCCTGCATTGTTGGTTGTAGCACACCACGGATTTAGGCCAGGCCTAAATTCATCTTGCAGCTCTGACTGTTAAGGCTTTAATGATAACTCTGTCCCTATGATGTTCCCTGCATTTTCCCTATAGAGCAGTGTTTTGTGTGTGTGTATGTGTGTCTGTGTGTATGTACACATTTTACTATACTTGAGAATACATAAATAGTAAACCAACTAAAATTCCGGGAAGTTAGGAAATTTTGCCGGTCCTCACTTGCAAAAATGCTTTTAAGGCTAGGGATTAGGTTAAGGATTAGTGTTAGAATTAGGGTTAGGGTTGGAGGTTAGAGGTTAGGTTTAGGGTTATGGTTAGAAGTTAGGGTTAGGGTTAAGGTTAGGGTTAAGGTAAGGATTAGGTTTAGCGTTAAGGAAAATGTGATTATGAATCAATTGTTGGTCCCCAAAAAGTCCTCACAAGTATAGTAAGACGTACAGTATGTGTGTGTGTGTGTGTGTGTGTGTGTGAGTGTGTGTGCTCGCGTGCGCATCATGTGTCTGTGTCTGTATCCTCTCTGCCAGGGTGTAACAAGTTCATCTTTTAATAAAGAGTCCTTATAAATCAGTGCTTGAAGTTTGATGCTTTGTTCAGTTACATTTTATGACCTCTCATCCTGCTCCCCTCCACCCATCCTCTCCTTTCCCATCTTCTCCCATCCTTTTATCCCCCTTCTCCCCTCCCCGCCTCCTCCTCCTCTCTTCACTCCTCTTTTCCCCTCCTATCTCTCCTTCCCTACCCTCCCCTACCCTCCCCTCACCTCCTCCTCTCTTCACTCCTCTTTTCCCCTCACATCTCTCCTTCCCTACCCTCCCCTCCACTCCCTTCACCTCCTCCTCCTCTCTTCACTCCTCTTTTCCCCTCCTATCTCTCCTTCCCTACCCTCCCCTCCACTCCCATACCCTCCTCTCCTCTCTTCACTCCTCTTTTCCCCTCCTATCTCTCCTTCCCTACCCTCCCCTCCACTCCCCTCACCACCTCCTCTCCTCCCCTCCTCAAAGTCTCCAGCTGATTCAGGCATCCTACATTACATGAATGATTGAGAGGCTTGAACTGTGAGACAATGAGACTGAGGATAGAATAGGACTTCAGGACTATTAGACTGAGGAGACTGAGCTTAGAATAGAGCCGCAGGACAATGAGACTGAGGAGACTGAGCTTAGAATAGGGCCGCAGGACAATGAGACTGAGGAGACTGAGGATAGAATAGAGCCGCAGGACAATGAGACTGAGGAGACTGAGGATAGAATAGGGCCGAATGACAATGAGACTGAGGAGACTGAGGTTAGAATAGGGCCTCAAGACAATGAGACTGAGGAGACTGAGAAGAGAATAGGGCCTCAGGACAATGAGACTGAGGAGACTGAGGATAGAATAGGGCCGCAGCACAATGAGACTGAGGATAGAATAGGGCCGAATGACAATGAGACTGAGGAGACTGAGGATAGAATAGGGCCGCAGGACAATGAGACTGAGGAGACAGAGGTTAGAATAGGGACGCAGGACAATGAGACTGAGGAGACAGAGGATAGAATAGGGACGCAGGACAATGAGACTGAGGTGACTGAGGATAGAATAGGGACGCAGGACAATGAGACTGAGGAGACAGAGGATAGAATAGGGACGCAGGACAATGAGACTGAGGAGACAGAGTTTAGAATAGGGCCGAATGACAATGAGACTGAGGAGACAGAGGATAGAATAGGGACGCAGGACAATGAGACTGAGGAGACAGAGTTTAGAATAGGGCCGAATGACAATGAGACTGAGGATAGAATAGGGCCGAATGACAATGAGACTGAGGAGACAGAGGATAGAATAGGGACGCAGGACAATGAGACTGAGGAGACAGAGTTTAGAATAGGGCCGCAGGACAATGAGACTGAGGAGACTGAGGATAGAATAGGGCCGCAGGACAATGAGACTGAGGAGACAGAGGTTAGAATAGGGACGCAGGACAATGAGACTGAGGAGACAGAGGATAGAATAGGGACGCAGGACAATGAGACTGAGGAGACAGAGTTTAGAATAGGGCCGCAGGACAATGAGACTGAGGAGACAGAGGATAGAATAGGGACGCAGGACAATGAGACTGAGGAGACAGAGGTTAGAATAGGGACGCAGGACAATGAGACTGAGGAGACAGAGGTTTGAATTGGACCTCAGGAAATGGCCTGGTGACACATGCACATCCACGCACGCCCTCTTGCTCAAGCACACACTAGCAGGCACACACATATGTACACTCGCACACTCTCACACACACAGAGACATGCATAAACACACACACAGCACACAGGTGGTGTGGGTTATAAATACCAAGTAATGAAGCATGGATGAAACACATCCAGTCTTTCCAGACTGGCCTCTGTGTCAGTGACCTTATGAGGAGCCCATGCTCTGATCGTCCCAAATGTCACCCTATTCCCTATGTACAGAAGTACACTATCTCTGACAAGAGCCCAATATCAGAGGAGACCTGTGACCTCTAGTGGCAGGAAAGAGGAACATCATAACTGGCTCTACGGATACTTGGTCTTTGTTCCAAATTGCACCCTATTGCCTATATAGAGTACTACAGTACTTTGGACCAGGGCTAATAGTGCACTGTGTAGGGAATAGGGTGCCATTTGTACTATCTGTATTGCTGTATAGCTGCTGTGTTTAAGTGTTCTTTTACCTTGTTGCTGATACTTATTCAAGCCTTTCTACAGAGCATATAGTTTGGGGCCAATAGGTAGCATGGTGCTTGTAAACACCAGGGTAATGGGTTTTATTACCAGGACCACCCATATGTAAAATGGCTGTAAGTGGCTTTAGATAAAGGAGTCTGCTATTAGAGTCTGCTGGCATCTATTATTATATTAGGACATCCGATGCGCGATGATACAGATTATGAGGAAGTGACACTCAGTATCTTACCACACCCCCCTCCCACACACACCCCCAATGATGAGGCTGATTCAAGTTAATAAGTTCTCTTTAATATGATTTATGTATCATCAAGTGATTTGAGAGGCTGGTTATGACACACATCAATTTCATCATCCCAGACACCCTAGACCCACTCCAATTTGCATACCGCCCCAACAGATCAACAGACAACGTAATCTAAATTGCACTCCACACTGCCCTCACCCACCTAGATAAGAGGAATACTTGTGTGAGAATGTTGTTCATTGACTACAACACCATTGTCCCCTCAAAGCTCATCAGTAAGCTCATCAGGACTCTGGGTCTGAACACCTCCCTCTGCAACTGGATCCTGGACTTCCTGATGGGCCGACCCCAGGTGGTGAGGGTAGGCAACAACATATCCACGCTGATCCCCAACAAGGGTGCCCCTCAGGAGTGTGTGCTTAGTCCCCTCCTGTACTCACTGTACACGCACAACTGCAACACCATCATCAAGTTTGCTGACGACACGATGGTGGTAGGCCTGATCACCGGCGACGATCAGACAGCATATAGGGAGGAGGTCAGTCACTTGGCAGTGTGGGGCCGGAACAACAACCTCTCCCTCAACATCAGTAAGACCAAAGAGCTGATAGTGGACTACAGGAAACAGCGGGCTAGCACGCCCCCATCCACATCAACTGGGCTGCAGTGGAGCGGGTCAAGAGCTTCAAGTTCCTCAGTGTCCAAATCACTAAGAACTTAAAATTGTCCCCTCAGGAGGTTGAAAAGGTTTGGCATGGACCCTCTAATCCTCAAAAAGTTTGACAGCTGTACCATTGAGAGCATCTTGACTGGCTGCATCACAGCTTGGTATGGCAATAGCACCGCACTCGATCACATGGCGCTACAGAGGGTGGTGTGGACAGCCCAATACATCACTGGGGCCGAGCTCCCTGCCATATATCAGGACCTCTATATCAGGCGGTGTGAAAGGATGGCCCAGAAAGTCATTAAAGGTGCCAAGTCTGACACGAACAGGCTCCTGAACAGCTTCTACCCCCATGTCATAAGACTGCTAAATAGATAACTAAATAGCTAACAAAATGACTACACAGACTGAATTGATCTTTGTATTTTATTTGTATTTTTGCGCTGTCTTTATGCACACTCACAGGGCCCAACACTCTACACACACTGATACTCCAACACACATACAAACACTCACTCCATCATTTGCTCACACACACACATAATCTGCAGTTACATTTATACTGACTAAACGCACGCACATCCACTCTCCTACAACACCGGAGGCTGCAGAGGGAAGGTCTGCTTATAATAATGACTGCAATGGAGTGAATGGAATGGTATCAAACACATGGAAAACGTGTTTGATGTGTTCGATACCATTCCATTGATTTTGTTCCAACAATTACTATGGCCACTTCCTCCCCAATTAAGGTGCCACCGGCCACCTGTGACATACAATCATCATATAAATCAAATCAAATCACATTTTATTTTTCACATGCGCCTAATACAACACCATGAAATTCTTACTTACAAGCCCTTAACCAACAATGCAGTTCTTAAACAACAATGCAGAAATATTGATTAAATAAAGTAAAGTAAAAAATGTAAGAAAAAGTAACACAATAAAATAACAATAACGAGGTCATATAGAGGGGGTACCGGTACAGAGTAAATGTGTGGGGGTACAGGTTAGTTGAGGTAATTTCTACATGTATGTAGGGTGAAGTGACTATGCAAAGATAATAAATCGTCAGTAGCAGCAGTGTAAATACAATGGGGTCAACATAAATAGTCCGGGTGGCCATCTGATTAATTGTTCAGCAGTCTTATGGCTTGGGGTAGAAGCTGTTAAGGGGACTTTTGGACCAGCATATACACTGCTGCTACTTTGTTTATCATATATCCTGATGTCTAGTCAACTTGCCCCTATATATACACTGCTCAAAAAAATAAAGGGAACACTTAAACAACACAATGTAACTCCAAGTCAATCACACTTCTGTGAAATCAAACTGTCCACTTAGGAAGCAACACTGATTGACAATAAATTTCACATGCTGTTGTGCAAATGGAATAGACAACAAATGGAAATGATAGGCAATTAGCAAGACACCCCCAATAAAGGAGTGGTTCTGCAGGTGGTGACCACAGACCACTTCTCAGTTCCTATGCTTCCTGGCTGATGTTTTGGTCACTTCTGAATGCTGGCGGTGCTTTCACTCTAGTGGTATCATGAGACGGAGTCTACAACCCACACAAGTGGCTCAGGTAGTGCAGCTCATCCAGGATGGCAGATCAATGCGAGCTGTGGCAAGAAGGTTTGCTGTGTCTGTCAGCGTAGTGTCCAGAGCATGGAAGCGCTACCAGGAGAAAGGCCAGTACATCAGGAGACGTGGAGGAGCCTGTAGGAGGAGGGCAACAACCCAGCAGCAGGAACGCTACCTCCGTCTTTGTGCATGGAGGAGCAGGTGGAGCACTGCCAGAGCCCTGCAAAATGACCTCCAGCAGGCCACAAATGTGCATGTGTCTGCTCAAACGGTCAGCAACAGACTCCATGAGGGTGGTATGAGGGCCCGACGTCGACAGGTGGGGGTTGTGCTTACAGCCCAACGCCGTGCAGGACGTTTGGCATTTGCCAGAGAACACCAAGATTGGCAAATCCGCCACTGGCGCCCTGTGCTCTTCACAGATGAAAGCAGGTTCACACTGAGCACGTGACAGAGGTGACAGAGTCTGGAGACGCCGTGGAGAACGTTCTGCAACATCCTCCAGCATGACTGGTTTGGCGGTGGATCAGTCATGGTGTGGGGTGGCATTTCTTTGGGGGGCCGCACAGCCCTCCATGTGCTCGCCAGAGGTAGCCTGACTGCCATTAGGTACCGTGATGAGATCCTCAGACCTCTTGTGAGACCATTTGCTGGTGCGGTTGGCCCTGGGTTCCTCCTAATGCAAGACAATGCTAGACCTCATGTGGCTGGAGTGTGTCAGCAGTTCCTGCAAGAGGAAGGCATTGATGCTATGGACTGGCCCGCCCGTGCCCCAGACCTGAATCCAATTGAGAACATCTGGGACATCATGTCTCGCTCCATCTACCAACGCCACGTTGCACCACAGACTGTCCAGGAGTTGGCGGATGCTTTAGTCCAGGTCTGGGAGGAGATCCCTCAGGAGACCATCCGCCACCTCTTCAGGAGCATGCCCAGGCGTTGTAGGGAGGTCACACAGGCACGTGGAGGCCACACACACTACTGAGCCTCATTTTGTCATGCTAATGAGAACCAGGGCCTTTTGAATATTATATTATGTTTGTGCGTGTTTTTTCGGTTCCCGGGGTCATTTCATGTTTTAATCTGAGTTATTGGAGTTCAAGCAGTCAGAATTGTGTCCCGTATGACATATAATGTTGTACCGCTGATCTCACCCAAGCTAGCCATGAGGAATCGGCCTAGAAGCGGCCTCTTCCTGGGGGTCGGAACTGATTGAATCGGCCCGGAATCAGGTGTCGGACTCAGCCCGGAATCAAAATGAACGACTACCCAGAATTGGCCCAAGTAGATCGGGCCATTTCCGTCGATTGGAATTCAGCTGACTTTCCCAGCATCTTACCAGAATCCTCCCAGAAACGGCCCGATGCAAATTTAAATAAATATATACAAAATTGCCCAATTTAGTCATTTTAAATATTATTAGTATACATTTTATACATACAAAATGTTTTTTTTTTTGTGGATGGGTATAACTTGTGTCAGAGGAAACACCATACACCTGGTGACCGTGTCAGCGTGCATGCGCCTAGCCCGCCACAGGAGTCGCTACAGCGCGATGGGACAAGGACATCCCGGCCGGCCAAACCCTCCCCTAACTTGGACGATGCTGGGTCTCATGGGTCTCCCGGGCGCGGCCGGCACGGGTCTCGAACCAGCATCTGTAGAAATGCAGTGCGCGAGTGTTGCAAAATAAATGTACATATACATGTTATTCAATCATTGCACCCGCACTACTCGAGAGCGCTAATGAGCGTCTGCGTTGCCAGGCGATGCAAGTCCTGCCTCTCCCATCTCCTCAATGGCTTTTAGAAGCATATACCCACGTGCCATCTCCTCATTGGTTATACCCACATGGGTGATTGAAAGATGAGCTGAAGTCGGTTGTGGTAATGCACCTTACATGCTGACCACACCGCTTGCGTCGCCAAATAAATACATACATGTTATTCAATTATTGCACCCACAAGCACGCCAACGAGCGTCTGCGCTGCCAAGCGCTAAAATAGAAGTCAGTTCTATTTGTGACACCGATAGCGGTGCTAGTTCTGCTTCTCCCATCTCTTCATTGGTTTATAGAAGCAGATACCCACGTGCCATCTCAATCACGTGGGTGATTGAAAGATGAACTGAGTTTGGTTGGTCGTCGTGGTAACTATGAACGTTAGATCCCAATCGCCATATAAAGTCCAAAGAAAAAAAGCATGGACGGAGGAGATAAGACTAGAAAATACCCGGTTTACCGTTTTATGTGTGGATTAATTGTCGGAGTAGAGGACCTTGTGCATTTCAGGTAAAATAACAACTCAACGTTTACAGTTGAAGTCGGAAGTTTGCATACACCTTAGCAAAATACATTTAAACTCAGTTTTTCACAATTCCTGACATTTAATCCCAGTAAAAATTCCTTGTGTTAGGTCAGTTAGGATCACCACTTCATTTAATTAACCTCTTGAGTGTAGGGGGCAGTATTTTGATGTTTGGATGAAAAACGTACCCAAATTAAACTGCCTATTTCTCAGGCCCATGTAACACTTGTCTTCGTCCTCCTCTGACAAGGAGTAACAAATGTCAGAACAATGCGCTGCATGGTAAGTGTCCATATTGTATTTAATATGAATACTGAACACTTGAACAAAAACAATAAAACGGCAAAAAGAACAGTCCTGAACGGTGAAGCAAAACACAGAACAGAAAATAATCACCCACAAGTCAAGGGTGAAAATAGGCTACCTAAAAATTGTTCTCAATCAGGGACAACGATTGACAGCTGCCTCTGATTGAGAACCATACCAGGCCAAACACAGAAATCCCAAATCATAGAAAAAGAACATATACTGCCCACCCCAACTCACGCCCTGAACATACGAAAACAAAGACAAAACAAAGGAACTAAGGTCAGAATGTAACAGCCCAGAATCTAGAATATGCATGTAATTGTCAAATTAGGATAGAGAACACTCTAAAGTTTACAAAACTGTCAAAATATTGTCTGTGAGTATAACAGAAGTGATATTGCAGGTGAAAACCTGAGGAAAATCCAACCCGGAGGTGTTGTTTTTCTTGAAAGCTCTCTGTTCCATAGCCTGCCTTCACTCCATTTAAACTGATATCAACCAGATTCCATTTCCTATGGCTTCCCCATGGTGTGAACAGTCTTTAGACATAGTTTCAGGCTTTTATTTTGAAAAATGAGCGAGAAAGATCACATCGCATCACTGTATGGCTGGGTGCCAGCAGCGTTTTGCATGCGCCAACAGAGTGGAGCAGACATTTCTCTCTCTCCTATTGAAGAAGCTACAGTCCCGGTTGAAATATTATCGATTATATAGTGTAAAAACAACCTGAGTATTGATTATAAAAAACGTTTGACATGTTTCTACGAACATTACAGATACTATTTGGAATTTTCGTCTGCAATGTCGTAACCGCTCAAGCCTGTGGATTTCTGAACATAACGCGTCAACCAAATGGAGGTATTTTGGATATGAAAATAATGTTCATTGAACAAAAGGAACATTTATTGTGTAACTGGGAGGCTCTTGAGTGCAAACATCCGAAGATCATCAAAGGTAAGCGATTCCTTTTATTGCTTTTCTGACTTTCGTGACCAATCTACTTGGCTGCTAGCTGTTTGTAATATTTTGTCTACTGAGAGAGATGTCCTTACATAAACGCTTGGTATGCTTTCGCCAAAAAGCTTTATTGACATCTGACAAGCCAGGTGGATTAACAACAAGCTAAGCTGTGTTTTGCTATATTGCACTTAATATTTTTAGTAATTTAATTTGAATTTGGTGCTCTGCAATTCAGTGGATGTTGACAAAAATGATCCCGCTAACGGGATGGGTGCATCAAGAGGTTTTAAGCATGTGAAATGTCAGAATAATAGTAGAGGGAATCATATATTTCAGCTTTTAGTTCTTTTATCACATTCCCAGTTGGTCAAAAGTTTGCATAAACTCAATTCGTATTTGATAGCATTGCCTTTAAATTGTTTAACTTGGGTCAAACGTTTCGGGTAGCCTTCCGGAAGCTTCCCACAATAAGTTGGGTGAATTTTGGCCCATTCCTCCTGACAGAGCTGGTGTAACGGAGTCAGGTTTGTAGGCCTCCTTGCTCATACACGCTTCTTCAGTTCTGCCCACAAATGTTCTATAGGATTGAGCTCAGGGCTTTGTGATGGCCAGTCCAATACCTTGACTTTGTTGTCCTTAAACCATTTTGCTACAACTTTGGAAGTATGCTTGGGGTCATTGTCCATTTGGAAGACCCATTTGCGACCAAGCTTTAACTTGATGTCTTGAGATGTTGCTTCAAAATATCCACATAATTTTCCTCCTCATCATGCCATCTATTTTGTGAAGCGCACCAGTGTCTCCTGCAGCAAAGCACCACCACAACATGATGCTGCCACCCCTGTGCTTCACGGTTGGGATCTTGTTCTTCGGCTTGCAGCCTCCCCCTTTTTCCTCCAAGCATAACAATGGTCATTATGGCCAAACAGTTCTATTTTTGTTTCAACAGACCAGAGGACATTTCTCCAAAAATGATGATCTTTGTCCTCATGTGCAGTTGCAAACCGTAGTCTGGCTTTTTTATGGCGGTTTTGGAGCAGTGACTTCTGCCTTGCTGAGCGGCCTTTCAGGTTATGTCGATATAGGACTAGTTTTACTGTGAATATAGATACTTTTGTACCTGTTTCCTCCAGCATCTTCACGAGGTCCTTTGCTGTTGTTCTGGGATTGATTTGCACTTTTCGCACCAAAGTACGTTCATCTCTAAGAGACAGAACGCTTCTACTTCCTAAGCGGTATGACTGCTGCATGGTCCCATGGTGTTTATACTATTATACTATCGTTTGTACAGATGAACGTGGTACCTTCAGGCGTTTGGAAATTGCTCCCAAGGATGAACCAGACTTGTGGAGGTCTACAATTTGTTTTCTGATGTCTTGGCTGATTTCTTTTGATTTTCCCATGATGTCAAGCAAAGAGGCACTGAGTTTGAAGGTAGGCCTTGAAATACATCCACAGGTACACCTCCAATTGACTCAAATTATGTAAATTAGCCTATCACAAGCTTCTAAAGCCATGACATCATTTTCTGGAATTCTCCAAGCTGTTTAAAGGCACAGTCAACTTAGTGTACGTAAACGTCTGGCCCACTGGAATTGTGATACAGTGAATTAAGTGAAATAATTTGTTTGTAAACAATCTTTGGAGAAATTACTTGTGTCCTGCACAAAGTAGATGTCCTAACCGACTTGCCAAAACTATAGTTGGTTAACAAGAAATTTGTGAAGTGGTTGAAAAACAAGTTTTAATGACTCCAACCTAAGTGTATGTAAACTTCTGACTTCAACTGTATATCCCAGGACAAATTAGCTATCAACAGCAAGCTAGCTAAATAGGTCAAATTAGCTAGCAACTGCAACAGCTAACTTTACAGCCCATAGAGAGAGCAGTGCATTGGGGATTTTGTAGTCAACTCGAGCTGCAACAGACACAACGTTATTCACATGTTGCTACCAACCTTATTATAAAGCCAAAATTAACATTTGTTCACAAAAAAATATTGTTCTCTTATTTAACACTGTAATTTATAGGAATGAGTGGTTTTGGGTGGATTTTTCCTTTAAGTAGACCATAAAATACATTTTAAATGGTAAATGGCCAGAGAGAACTATCTTTATTTACTGTATATTTGGTCATGGCAGATAGGATGTTGTGTTGTAGAGGGGAAAAACATATTCCTGATAGCTACTCATTTAATACTGTCTACAGAGCCTAATGGGTAAGGGCCAGGATATCAGATGAGCATTGACAAGGATGCTGATGAACTGACACTAGTATCTTACCACACATTAGACAGTCTATAAATACACACACGCAGGCATGAACTGACACATACAGACACACACACTAGCCCTCCCAGACCCACTCCCTGGGACGGTTACCAGAGTTGATTGATCTTTCATTGATTGATTATGATGTTGTCTCTTCCTGATTTAACTCCAGCCTGAATGAGTAATTTATGTTACGTGACCTGAGTGAGGAAATATCTGATAGGCCCCCTGAGAAAGACCAACACATGTCACAGCCAATCAGTAGCAGCCTGTTTGAGTAGTTAATTACTCTTCCTCACCAACAACAGCCAATAATTCAGAATGATTTGATTCAGGGGGTTTTACAGTTGACAAAGTAATTTATATGTTGACAAGTTTGATTTAGATTTTATTTCAAGTTTGAATGAAGCCAATTAAGTTCAAATAGGTTTATTATGACCAGACTGATGTTCAGAATATGCCAATACATTACATACTGTATAATAGGGCTATATGTAGACAACATGGAAACCATAGGATGACATTCAGCAGAAATGATACGAGGTGGGAATTCCCTCTCTGTTGGTATGCTATAATTAATTCAAACTGTGAGTAACACACTCATGCACTTGCAGACAAACACACATGTACCCAAACTCACATGTTCGCACACGCACACTTATACACACACACACACACACCTATCCACACCCACACAAAATATGGATAAAGTTTCTCAGTGAAGGTGTCACCAGTGAAAGAGTAGATATGAGACCTGGCCTCCACATTATAGAAGGAGACATGGCCCTCCTCATAATCCACAAACACCCCCACCTTCTGGGGCTTCTCTCTCAGGGAGAGGGGGACAGAGGGGCCAGAGAGAGCCTTGTACTCTCCATTTCTAAGCCACAGTGTCCTGTATCCATTTTCAGGGCTCACTGTAATCTTCCCCTTCCTGTTGATGGACTCTCTGGCCACTCCTATAGTCCACCTTGTCTTCCCCTTCACCTGAACATCATAGTAGAATCTCCCTGAGGAGAAACCCTCCTTTCCTAGGACACTGACACAAGTATCAAACCTTTCTGGGTTGTAAGCGAGATCCTGCCATACATCTCCAAATATAACTTGTTTCCCATCTTCAGACAGGATGAGTTTGGGATGTGCTGTATCAGGATCTAGAGTCACATCCACTGTGTAGGTTTTCACTCCAACCCTGTTCCTGGAGAGATGATGTCCTGTAGGTTTTCACTCCAACCCTGTTCCTGGAGAGATGATGTCCTGTAGGTTTTCACTCCAACCCTGTTCCTGGAGAGATGATGTCCTGTAGGTTTTCACTCCAACCCTGTTCCTGGAGAGATGATGTCCTGTAGGTTTTCACTCCAACCCTGTTCCTGGAGAGATGATGTCCTGTAGGTTTTCACTCCAACCCTGTTCCTGGAGAGATGATGTCCTGTAGGTTTTCACTCCAACCCTGTTCCTGGAGAGATGATGTCCTGTAGGTTTTCACTCCAACCCTGTTCCTGGAGAGATGATGTCCTGTAGGTTTTCACTCCAACCCTGTTCCTGGAGAGATGATGTCCTGTAGGTTTTCACTCCAACCCAAGTGAGACTGATTTTAATCATTTGCTTCTTGATAAGTTGAATCAGGTTTGTTACAATTAAGGTTGGATCAAAAAGCTCCAGCTCTGCAGGATCAGGGTTGGAGAACCCTGGCTTAGAATATACATGTATGTATTGTATATTGACCATAAGGGTCTAGTAATGCATCGTGCTCCTACTTACCCAGCTGATCAGCAAGTATCTCTGCAGACAAGAACAGATAAATTCAAATCAAAGTAAAGCATTCTTAATGGTGAATAATTAATTCAACTCCTTGTGTGGCAGGGGGATGGGCACAGTAAAAACAATGTGATGAAAAGTATTAATGTCAAATATGTAAGGATTTTAAATCCATTAAACTAGCTGTTGTACGCTATCCATTTCTGTTACATATTCATGTGTTGGGAATTGTTTGTCTCCAATTATTGTTTGGGATCCCAATAACAAATTACGCTGATCCATAAGACTGTTGGACACGACTTACTCAGCTTTAAAGTGTTGACATATTGAACTTGCTGTAATGCCTGTTGTCGGAATGAGTGGACCAAAGCGCAGCGTGGAAAGTGTTCATGATTTTATTGATCAAAGAAACACTCGAACAAAGTAACAAAAGCGACCAGTTCTGTCAGGTAAACAGATACTAAACAGAAAATAACTACCCACAAACACAGGTGGGAAAAAGGCTGCCTAAGTATGATTCCCAATATAGAAGGAGACATGGCCCTCCTCATAATCCACAAACACCCCCACCTTCTGGGGCTTCTCTCTCAGGGAGAGGGGGACAGAGGGGCCAGAGAGAGCCTTGTACTCTCCATTTCTAAGCCACAGTGTCCTGTATCCATTTTCAGGGCTCACTGTAATCTTCCCCTTCCTGTTGATGGACTCTCTGGCCACTCCTATAGTCCACCTTGTCTTCCCCTTCACCTGAACATCATAGTAGAATCTCCCTGAGGAGAAACCCTCCTTTCCTAGGACACTGACACAAGTATCAAACCTTTCTGGGTTGTAAGCGAGATCCTGCCATACATCTCCAAATATAACTTGTTTCCCATCTTCAGACAGGATGAGTTTGGGATGTGCTGTATCAGGATCTAGAGTCACATCCACTGTGGACAGAAACACACTTTTTTAGAATTATTTTGAAAAACAAACTTTACTGCAGGTTTTGCTGCACAGTACATTACTGTAGACATATGTAACCTATAGGTTGCTATTGATAACAACATACAGTATATTGCAGATGTGAATGCGTGGTATTTCAAGTAATACCCGTATGTGAAGATATGAATATTAATGTGAAACTCTAAGTGGATGGACTGGAGAGTATTCCAGTCCATCTGTCTTCTGATGGTTTCAAGTTCTAGAATATAGAGAAGGAGTTTGTCAGATTTGGGGGATACCAGAAACTATGGTAATATAATGTTACAGTAGAGTATACTGTATACTATACAAATCTCCATCTCTAAACTTTATTGTTAAAGTGAGATTGATTTTTTAATGCAAGTTCAGAACCAAACACATATACTAAGTGACAAGGTGTAGAAATAATCACTCTTCCATAATACAGTAAACCTGCAAACAGTATGAAGTGATCTAATCCATTTGGAATAGAATTCAGTGTCATTAATTTACCTGGACTCCCCTTCATGTTTACAATCTGTGGGTAAATTAAACAAATAAAACTAATCATAATTCCTGTTATTTAAAGTGTGAACATTTTCAAATAAAAAAATGAAACAAAATTGCATTCTTGGTGTGAACATAAAATAATTCCAATACAGTAATATTTTACCACATAATTATGACTAATCTTTGTGCTATTTGCATATTTGCATAATGGAAATTGTAAACCCTGAGAACAGGGCTCTCCAACCCTGTTCCTGGAGAGATGATGTCCTGTAGGTTTTCACTCCAACCCTGTTCCTGGAGAGATGATGTCCTGTAGGTTTTCACTCCAACCCTGTTCCTGGAGAGATGATGTCCTGTAGGTTTTCACTCCAACCCTGTTCCTGGAGAGATGATGTCCTGTAGGTTTTCACTCCAACCCTGTTCCTGGAGAGATGATGTCCTGTAGGTTTTCACTCCAACCCTGTTCCTGGAGAGATGATGTCCTGTAGGTTTTCACTCCAACCCTGTTCCTGGAGAGATGATGTCCTGTAGGTTTTCACTCCAACCCTGTTCCTGGAGAGATGATGTCCTGTAGGTTTTCACTCCAACCCTGTTCCTGGAGAGATGATGTCCTGTAGGTTTTCACTCCAACCCTGTTCCTGGAGAGATGATGTCCTGTAGGTTTTCACTCCAACCCTGTTCCTGGAGAGATGATGTCCTGTAGGTTTTCACTCCAACCCTGTTCCTGGAGAGATGATGTCCTGTAGGTTTTCACTCCAACCCTGTTCCTGGAGAGATGATGTCCTGTAGGTTTTCACTCCAACCCAAGTGAGACTGATTTTAATCATTTGCTTCTTGATAAGTTGAATCAGGTTTGTTACAATTAAGGTTGGATCAAAAAGCTCCAGCTCTGCAGGATCAGGGTTGGAGAACCCTGGCTTAGAATATACATGTATGTATTGTATATTGACCATAAGGGTCTAGTAATGCATCGTGCTCCTACTTACCCAGCTGATCAGCAAGTATCTCTGCAGACAAGAACAGATAAATTCAAATCAAAGTAAAGCATTCTTAATGGTGAATAATTAATTCAACTCCTTGTGTGGCAGGGGATGGGCACAGTAAAAACAATGTGATGAAAAGTATTAATGTCAAATATGTAAGGATTTTAAATCCATTAAACTAGCTGTTGTACGCTATCCATTTCTGTTACATATTCATGTGTTGGGAATTGTTTGTCTCCAATTATTGTTTGGGATCCCAATAACAAATTACGCTGATCCATAAGACTGTTGGACACGACTTACTCAGCTTTAAAGTGTTGACATATTGAACTTGCTGTAATGCCTGTTGTCGGAATGAGTGGACCAAAGCGCAGCGTGGAAAGTGTTCATGATTTTATTGATCAAAGAAACACTCGAACAAAGTAACAAAAGCGACCAGTTCTGTCAGGTAAACAGATACTAAACAGAAAATAACTACCCACAAACACAGGTGGGAAAAAGGCTGCCTAAGTATGATTCCCAATCAGAGACAAGGATAGACAGCTGCCTCGGATTGGGAACCATACTAGGCCAAAACAAAGAAATATACAACATAGAATGCCCACCCCAAATCACACCCTGACCTAACCAAATAGAGAAATAAAACGGCTCTCTAAGGTCAGGGTGTGACACTTGCTTTGTAGACATCTTACATCCATGCAGGAGAAAATTATGAAAAAGTAAACTTTTACACATTGATGCATAGGACTGTTAGACACTACTTACTCAACTCAAGACTGTGTTCATTTTTAACTTGCTCTGGACACATGAAAAGAGAGACATTAGAGAGAACATACTTAATGAACACAAGAACCTCAGTGTTTTCTCTGACAAAGTTTCATTTCTGGAGGAGAAAACTGCATGTTTGACAGTAAGACACTACTTACCTAGCTCTTGACTGTGTTCAGCTTTGGATACATCTATAGACATGACAATAGATAACAGTTAGAGGAAAAGTCCACAAAATGACTTACCGGTACTCAAGATGTTTTCTGACAAAGTTATTTCCATGAAGGAAGAAGTTACACTTATGTGCTTCAGGTAAACCATGCACTGAGATTTAAATAAACCTTATATTAAAACATCTAGTATTTTTGTGGAGAAAATATTAGAACAACTCTGGTGCAATAAGTGCCACGCTCAAGATTTTCACCTTGTCGGCTCGGGGATTCGAACTGGCAACCTTTCGGTTCTAGTACCCAACTCCTGGTGTATGTCACTCTGTAAACGGCACTTTAAAACATTTACATTCAGTCAAAAAAAGTGTTCTATTATGTCATGGAAAATTGCAAGATTATATTTTAATGCTTGTAAGATTGTTATAATGGTTGTATTACATTATAACAGTTGTTACATTCGACAGAATAGAGTATTGTGTGTGTGTTCCACTGAGGATGGGCCGCTGAGATAGCACTGACAGAGGAGATTTACAATGTCTTTGGGTAATAAAGCCTAAAGAGCATTCCAGATAGTAAAGGTAGTGTTTTTGTGCTATACCGTACCAGGGTGAGACGGGTTCCAGTTTGGAGTAGGAGGGGGCCAGACACGGATCTTTACAATGAGAACTGTTGACACAGCAGTAACTGTCTGCTATGTTTTATAGATATCTTTCATTCAAATCTTAACCTTTGTGAACTGTTCCTAAGATCTGTGGTTCGTCATGTAAATTGAGAGGGGTGTATCTTGGCTATAAAAGATCTTTGTACTTTTTTGGTGGCACTCAACGGTTCACAAAGTCAAATGCTATTGCAAAGCTTAATTATTATTAAAGATGTAGTTAAAGTATAACTCTGACTGGTGTGTGAAGTTTGTCTCTCTCCTCATTTGGTAAAACAGAAAAATGCTACCACAATTACCATAGTCATTGTGCAAACCATTCCAGTGCCAAATAGTGAAAGATAATATGGCCACAATGCCCATAGAGACAAGGATTAGCTCACCTGCAAGACACAAATAAATTTAGATTAGTGCCATGCTAACCACTGCTACCAAATAATATTAAAGGGACATTTCACTCATAAATGAAATTTATGTCAGATGTTTAAAGACCTCAATTGCAGACTAATGTCAAAGTGAAACCACGTCACATGACATCAGTTGTGTAGATCCAGCAATATGCCTCAATGCCAAATGACTGGAAAACATGAGCACCATCTAATTTTCCTCTGGTTTAATGTTGTGCTTATCTTTTCCATTCATTTGAGGTGGAGGCAAATAGCTGGATCTACAAAACCAATGTGGGTTCATTTTGACATTAGAATACTTTAGAGTTCTAAAAATGTTGACAAACTTGTATCCAACTGTCCTATGTATGTTTGCTAAGATCCTTTGTAATACAACATTATATAAAACATTAAGTGTTTCATCTCAGCTAAACAATAATATTATGTTACTCACTAGGGATGTGAAACTTTGTCTCCATTTTAATCACCTCATGGAGCTGGCTCTGTCTGACTCTACAGGTAAAGCGGTTGATGTCAGTCTCCTTTATGATAGTCTTTAGTTTGACTACGTAGAATCCCTCATAGTCTCTGACGGTCCAGCAGATAGAGTGACCTCTTCACTGTCCAGCCACTCCAACTCAGGCTCAGGGAACCAGCCTTTAGTTACACACAGCAGAGCCATCCCTCCTTCTTTCTGTCCCTCAATGGAAACCTCTGGCTTGGATCCTATAGCTACAGACACAAAGGGAGACTGGAGATAAAGTACTACTGAGATTGGGAGGAACATCACATGGGTTGTTGTATTTAAGAAATGTACCTCTGACGTAGACTTGAATGGTGGAATCATCATCATGTGTCTTAGACTCAACAAGACATTTATTTTCCTAGCCACCGTGCTTCTACACCTGCATTGCTTGCTGTTTGGGGTTTTAGGCTGGGTTTCTGTACAGCACTTTGAGATATCAGCTGATGTACGAAGGGCTATATAAATACATTTGATTTGATTTGATAATGTCCATCATCAGTGCCTTGTACCCTGGTCAATTTCAAAGAGGTGTTGCCCTTCTTCAGTTCCTCTTTAAACCTTCTTATGGCTGGGGGCAGTATTGAGTAGCTTGGATGAATAAGGTGCCCAGAGTAAACTGCCTGCTACTCAGTCCTAGTTGCTAATATATGCATATTATTAGAATATTTGGATAGAAAACACTCGGAAGTTTCTAAAACTGTTTGAATGATGTCTGTGAGTATAACAGAACTCATATGGCAGGCAAAAACCTGAGAAAAAATCCAACCAGGAAGTGGGAAATCTGAGGTTGGTCGTTTTTCAACTCATTCCCTATTGAAGATACAGTGGGATATTGGTCATGTTGCACTTCCTAAGGCTTCCACTAGATGGCATCAGTCTTTAGAACCTTGTTTTATGCTTCTACTGTGAAGTGGGGCCAAATGAGAGGGGAATGAGTCAGGGCTCTGCCAGAATGCCTTGAGCTCGTGATGCTCATTCACGTGAGAGCGAGCTCTGTTCCATCGCAATTCTACAGAAAAAGGAATTCTCCGGTTGGAACATTATTGAAGATTTATGTTAAAACATCCTAAACATTGATTCTATACTTCGTTTGACATGTTTCTACGGACTGTAACGGAACTTTTGGACTTTTCGTCTGCTTGTGCGTCATGAAGTTGGATTACTGGGCTGAACGCGCTAACAGCAAGGAGGAATTTGGACATAAATGATGGACATTATCGAACAAAACAAACATTTATTGTGGAACTGGGATTCCTGGGAGTGCATTCTGATGAAGATCATAAGTGAATATTTATAATGTTATTTCTGACTTCTGTTGACTGCACAATATGGCGGATATCTTTTTGGCTTGTTTGGTCTCTGAGCGCCGTACTCAGATTATTGCATGGTTTGCTTTTTCCGTAAAGCTTTTTTGAAATCGGACACTGCGGTTGTAAAAAGGAGAAGTGTATCTAAAGTTCCATGTATAACACTTATATTTTCATCAACATTTATAATGAGTATTTCTGTAAATTGATGTGGCTCTCTGCAAAATCACCAGATGTTTTGGGAACATAACGCGCCAAAGTATACTGAGATTTTTTTATATAAACTTTATCGAACAAAACATACATGTATTGTGTAACATCAAGTCGTATGAGTGTCATCTGATGAAGATCATCAAAGGTTAGTGATTCATTCTATCTCTATTTCCAATTTTTGTGACTCCTATCTTTGGCTGGAAAAAATGGCTGTGTTTTTCTGTGACTTGGCTCTGACCTAACATAATCGTTTGTGGTGCTTTCACCGTAAAGCCTATTTGAAATCAGACACTGTGGTGGGATTAACAAGAAGTGTATCTTTAAAATGGTGTGAAATACTTGCATGTCTGAGGAATTTTAATTATGAGATTTCTGTTGTTTTGAATTTGGCGCCCTACACTTTCACTGGCTGTTGTCATATTGATTCCGTTAGCGGGCTCTCAGCCCTAAGAGGTTTTAAACAACGATGTCCTTCCCTCGTAGGAGTGGATCTGATCATGGTATTTGTCTCTACCGTCTTGGTAAAAATGGACTCTAATGTTTGACTGAGGGTCAGGGAGGTTGATGCTGAACCAGTCAACTCTCATGTCCTCAGCACTGATGTAGGTTTGACGTAACAGAGTAGAATGTCATCACCAGCCACAGCAACAATGGCACAAGTCGGACCAAGAACCTCAAACTTCTCTGGAAAGAAAAACAACCAATCAATATCAAAAACGACCATGCACATCATCAGCTGTTGGTCCATTTCAGACTTTAACAGACCACACTAAAGATCAACACCAAACCTGGCCCAAATACTTAAGGTTTGCTTGATTTAGCTTGGTTGCCAATGGAATAGCCTAGTACCGAAAGTGCAAACCGTAGCCATCATTCATGGAAATCCTCACATCATTCACACACACACACACACACACACACACACACACACACACACAAAGAACATGTGAGGTCACTCTACCAGAGCCTGCTCTTTGAAGGAGAAGCAGGAGATAGTCACACAGACAGTATGTCCAAGTCCACATTATTTCTGAAAGAGAGGATAACATAAGGTATATAAAACATAAAGATCCTGAGCTCTAGACCCGCAATGTGATTCAAAGTAGGTGATGTTATGGATCATATGATAAAATCTGGATTTATTATACCTCCTGAGACCACCTGAGACCTAAGACAGGAGACTACTTCAGACAGACATTCAAAAATATGTAAAACTTGGTCCTTTTATTTAATAATATAAAGCATTTCTCCCATTATCTCCATAATCCCTGACAGCTGCACTGAGGGATATGACAGACAGACAGACAGACAGACAGACAGACAGACAGACAGACAGACAGACAGACAGACAGACAGACAGACAGACAGACAGACAGACAGACAGACAGACAGACAGACAGACAGACAGACAGACAGACAGACAGACAGACAGACAGACAGACAGACAGACAGACAGACAGACAGACAGACAGACACACATTATTTAATCACCTGAGGCCAAAGACTACTTAAGACAGACTTTATTAAATATGCAAAACTTTTTATCAAGGCCTGTCTGGTTCTCTCACACAGCTATTGCCAACCATCAACATTGACTTGAATATTAATTGCTGGGATTTATTAGTATAAAGCATTTCTGCCATTAACTATATTTTCTCTGATAACTTTAAACATATACAAATAATACTTATGATTAGATTCATGCAGATCACAATTGAGAAGAGTTTGGCTTAAAGCTCGCTGGCCTGTGGGGAAAGACTGGAGAGAAAATACATCTGGTGTGTCTACTGCAAGGCAGGGAAGTAGCTTCAACATAACTTGTTTTTCTTGTAGATGAGATGGAATCCACACTTTAATCAGCTTGAGTTAACTTGACTTGAGTTAACTTATGAGGAAGTAGGTGAGAGGTGGCATAGTTTATGGAAACAAAACTCTATTAAACTGGCTACACTGAGATGTCACACAAAGAGATCACAGGAGGCTGGTAAGGGGAGGACGGCTCATAATAATGGCTGCAATGGAGTAAATGGAACTGTATCAGTAACATGGAAACCAGGTCTTTGATGTGTTTGAGACCATTCTATTAATTCCGTTCCAGCCATTACTATGACTCTGTCCTCCCCAATGAACATGCCAGCAGCCACCCGTGATAGAGATGCAAGCGATCGCCCATACCATGTACCTCGTCAGACTGGATGTGAAAGATTTGAGCAAATCCATTCAAAGACATAGCAATGTGTACACATATTTATTCAACAACATAGTTTTAGATTGTAGCAGAAAAGGATATATTTTTAAAGAACCTGTAATAATGAGCCATAAAAGGCATGTCTTCCCAGTGCTGAGGGATCATCCACTTCCCTCAACCTGTTGTTTGTTCACTTTCACAGGATTGTTTTTCTTACTCTCCTTTCAGTTTTTAAGTCTGTCCTCTTTATATTACCATCCATATGTCACATATTGATTGAGGCATCCACTGTGGTGGGTTGTTGGCATGGACAACAAGAGAACTATGGCCTTATTGCACAGACATCAAGTTGACACTAGAGGGCAGTAGACACACACTGATCACAGTGACATGTCATTGCAGAGATGGAAGAGGAAGTGGGACATCCCACGCCCTCGTTTATTTTTTTCAATCAATCAATCAAATGTATTTATAAAGCCCTTCTTACATCAGCTGATGTCACAAAGTGCTGTACAGAAACCCAGCCTAAAACCCCAAACAGCAAGCAATGCAGGTGTAGAAGCACAGTGGCTAGGAAAAACTCCCTAGAAAATTCAGAACCTAGGAAGAAACCTAGAGATGAACCAGGCTATGAAGGGTGGCCAGTCCTCTTCTGGCTGTGCCGGGTGGAGATTATAACAGAACATGGCCAAGATGTTCATAGATGACCAGCAGGGTCAGGTAATAATGATAATCACAGTGGTTATAGAGGATGCAACAGGTCAGCACCTCAGGGGTAGGTCAGGGTTCAATAGCCGCAGGCAGAACTGTTGAAACTGGAGCAGCAGCACGACCAGGTGGACTGGGGACAGCAAGGAGTCATCAGGCCAGGTAGTCCTGAGGCATGGTCCTAGGGCTCAGGGCCTGAGAGAGAGAGAAAGAGAGAGAGAGAGAGAGAGAGAGAGAGAGAATACTTAAATTCACACTGGACACCGGATAAGACAGGAGAAATACTCCAGATATTACAGACTGACCCTAGCTCACCGACACAAACTACTGCAGCATAAATACTGGAGACTGAGCAGGGAGGGGTCGGGAGACATTGTGGCCCTGTCCGACGATACCCCCAGACAGGGCCAAAGAGGCAGGATATAACCCCACCCACTTTGCCAAAGCACAGCCCCCACACCACTAGAGGGATATTTCCAACCACCAACCTACCATCCTGAGACAAGGCCGAGTATAGCCCATGAAGATCTCCCACAACCCAAGGGGGGGCGCCAACCCGGACAGGAAGATCACGTCAGTGACTCAACCCACTCAAGAGACACACCCCTCCTAGGGATGGCATGGAAGAGCACCAGTAAGCCAGTGATTCAGCCCCTGTAATAGGGTTTGAGGCAGAGAAGGGGAGGAACCGGAGAAAGGGGAACTGGCCAGGCAGAGACGGCAAGGGCGGTTGGTTGCTCCAGTGCCTTTCCGTTTACCTTCACACTCCTGGGCCAGACTACACTCAATCATAGGACCTACTGAAGAGATGAGTCTTCAATAAAGACTGAGTCTGAGTCTGCGCCTCTCACATGGATAGGCAGACCATTCCATAAAAATGGAGCTCTGTAGGAGAAAGCCCTGCCTCCAGCTGTTTGCTTAGAAATTCTAGGGACAGTAAGGAGGCCTGCGTCTTGTGGCCGTAGCGTACGTGTAGGTATGTACGGCAGGACCAAATCGGAGATAGGTAGGAGCAAGCCCATGTAATGCTTTGTAGGTTAGCAGTAAAACCTTGAAATCAGCCCTTCCCTTAACAGGAAGCCAGTGTAGCGAGGCTAGCACTGGAGTAATGTGATACATTTTTTTGGTTCTAGTCAGGATTCTAGCAGCCATGTTTAGCACTAACTGAGGTTTATTTATTGCTTTATCCAGGTAGCCGGAAAGTAGAGCATTGCAGTAGTCTAACATATAAGTGACAAAAGCATGGATACATTTTTCGGCATCATTTTTGGACAGAACGTTCCTGATTTTTGCAATGTTATGTAGATGGAAAAAAGCTGTCCTTGAAACAGTCTTGATATGTTTGTCAAAAGAGAGATCAAGGTCCAGAATAACGCAGAGGTCCTTCATAGTTTTATTTGAGGCGACTGTACAACCATCAAAATTAATTGTCAGATTCAACAGAAGATCTCTTTGTTTCTTGGGACCTAGAACTAGCATCTCTGTTTAAAAGTAGAACATTTGCTGCCATCCACTTCCTTATGTCTAAAACACAAGCTTCCAGGGTAGGCAATTTTGGGGCTTCACCATGTTTAATCGAAATGTACAGCTGTGTATCATCCACATAGCAGTGAAAGTTAGCATTACGTTTCCGAATGACATCACCAAGAGGTAAAATATATAGTGAAAACAATAGTGGTTCCTAAAACAGAGCCTTGAGGATCACCAGTTGATTTGTCAGAGGACAAACCATCCACAGAGACAAACTGATATCTTTCTGACAGATAAGATCTAAACCAGCCCAGAACTTGTCCGTGTAGACCAATTTGGGTTTCCAATTTCTCCAAAAGAATGTGGTGATCGATGGTATCAAAAGATGCACTAAGGTCTAGGAGCACGAGGACAGATGCAGAGCCTCGGTCTGGCGCCATTAAAAGAACATATACCACCTTCACAAGTGCAGTCTCACTGCTATGAGGGGGTTTAAAATCAGCGTTTATACGTTGTTTGTCTTGCAAGAAGGCAGTGAGTTGCTGCACAACAGCAGTTTCTAAAAATGTTTAGAGGAATGGAAGATTCGATATCGGCCGATAGTTTTAAAAATATTTTCTGGGTCCAGGTTTGGCTTTTTCAAGAGAGGCTTTATTACTGCCATTTTTAGTGAGTTTGGTACACATCCGGTGGATAGAGAGACGTTTATTATGTTCAACATAGGAGGGCCAAGCACAGGAAGCAGCTATTTCAGTAGTTTAGTTGGAATAGGGTCCAGTATGCAGCTTGAAGGTTTAGAGGCCATGATTATTTTCATCAATGTGTCAAGAGATATAATATTAAAAAACTTGAGTGTCTCCCTTGATCCTAGGTCCTGGCAGAGTTATGCAGCTGAGCTTTGGAGGAATACTCAGTTTTAAAGAGGAGTCCGTAATTTACTTTCTAATGATCATGATCTTTTCCTCAAAGAAGTTCATGAATTTATCACTGCTGAAGTGAAAGCCATCCTCTTTTGGGGAATGCTGCTTTTTAGTTAGCTTTGTGACAGTATCAAAAATAGATTTGGGATTGTTCTTATTTTCCTCAAATAAGTTGGAAAAATAGGAGGGTCGAGCAGCAGTGAGGGCTCTTCGATACTGCACGGTACTGTCTTTCCAAGCTAGTCGGAAGTCATCCAGTTTGGTGTAGCGCCATTTCCATTCCAATTTTCTGGAAGCTTGCTACAGGGCTTGGGTATTTTCTGTATACCAGGGAGCTAGTTTCTTATGACAAATGTTTTTTGTTTTTATGGGTGCGACTGCACCTAGGGTATTGCGCAAGGTTAAATTGAGTTCCTCAGTTAGGAGGTTAACTGATTTTTGTACTCTGACGTTCTGGGTAGTAGGAGGGAGTCTTGAAGGGCATCTAGGAATCTTTGGGTTGTCCGAGAATTTATAGCACTGCTTTTGATGGTCCTTGGTTGGGGTCTGAGCAGATTATTTGTTGCGATTGCAAACATAATAAAATGGTGGTCCAATAGTCCAGGATTATGATGAAAAATATTAAGATCAACAACATTTATTCCACGGGACAAAACTAGGTCCAGAGTATGACTGTGGCAGTGAGTAGGTCCAGAGACAAGTTGGACAAAACCCATTGAGTCGATGATAGCTCCGAAAGCCTTTTGGAGTGGGTCTGTGGACTTTTCCATGTGAATATTAGTCACCAAAAATTTGAATATTATCTGCCATGACTACAAGGTCCGATAGGAATTCAGGGAACTCAGTGAGGAACGCTGTATATGGCCCAGGAGGCCTGTAAAACACTAGCTATAAAAAGTGATTGAGTAGGCTGCATAGATTTCATGACTAGAAGCTCAAAAGACAAAAACGTCTTTATTTTTGTAAATTGAAATTTGCTATCATAAATGTTAGCAACACCTCCGCATTTGCGAGATACGCGGGGGATATGTTCACTAGTGTAACCAGGAGGTGAAGCCTCATTTAACACAGTAAATTCATCAGGCTTAAGCCATGTTTCAGTCAGGCCAATCACATCAAGATTATGATCAGTGATTAGTTAATTGGCTGTAAATGCCTTGGAAGTGAGGGATCTAACATTAAGTAGCCCTATTTTGAGATATCACAGTCTCTTTCAATAATGGCAGGAATGGAGGAGGTTTTTATTCCAATGAGATTGCTAAGGCGAACACCGCCATGTTCAGTTTTGCCTGACCTAGATCGAGGCACAGACACGGTCTTGATGTGGATAGCTGAGCTGACTACACTGACTGTGCTAGTGGCAGACTCCACTAAGCTGGCAGGCTGGTTAACAGCCTGCTGCCTGGCCTGCACCCTATCTCATTGTGGAGCTAGGAGAGTTAGAGCCCTGTCTATGTTCATAGATCAAATGTGAGCACCCCTCTAGCTAGGATGGAGTCTGTCCCTCCTCAACAGGCCAGGCTTGGTCCTGTTTGTGGGTGAGTCCCAAAAAGAGGGCCAATTATCTACAAATTCTATCTTTTGGGAGGGGCAGAAAAGTTTTCAACCAGCGATTGAGTTGTGAGACTCTGCTGTAGAGCTCATCACTCCCCCTAACTGGGAGGGGGCCAGAGACAATTACTCAATGCCGACACATCTTTCTATCTGATTTACATGCTGAAATTATGTTGCACTTGGTGACCTCTGACTGTTTCATCCTAACATCGTTGGTGCCGACGTTGATAACAATATCCCTATACTCTCCACACTCGCCAGTTTTAGCTTTAGCCAGCACCATCTTCAGATTAGCCTTAACGTCAGTAGCCCTGCCCCCTGGTAAACAGTGTATGATTGCTGGATGATTTGTTTTAAGTCTAATACTGCGGGTAATGGAGTCAATGAACTAGGTAGGCCACATCCAGCTGCTATCGCATTGTTGTCTATGGGAGAGCTGCCCGCTTAAGTAGACCCAATACTGACAACTTCTTTTCAGTGGTAAACGACAGGAGTCAACTGTCTTCATTTATCCACCATCTTTGGCCATGGCAGTGTGCCTGTTGTGCTGTAGAGATGAAAGCACTTGATCACGTTGGGAAATACAAACTAGTTATTTCATTCTATTTCAGCTTGTATTAATAAGAAATAATGTACTGACTAGTATATCATGGTACTTACATATTTGACAACTGCCTGATACGGTAACTAAGCAGTGCTCTCTATTGTGGTGCTATGCGCACTGGTCAAATGCAGTACACTGTATTATGAGGTGTAGTACATTATCATTTTAGAATAACCAACAAAGTTCCACCATACCAGTCTTAGAGCAGTGCTGTATACTGTATCCCCCTTTTAACACTACTGGGCCAAACCAAACTGTACTGGTTGGCTCTGATATTTACCTTCCACAAGGTCCTGTCCATCATGGTTCCTGCAGCTATGTTAAATACGTAACCAGGCCAGCCCAATACAGCTCTGTTCAGCCTGTTTTGTCACGACTTCCTCCGAAGTCGGTCCCTCTCCTTGTTCGGGCGACGTTCGGCGGTCGACGTCACCGGTTTTCTAGCCATCACCGATCCACCTTTCATTTTCCATTTGTTTTGTCTTGTCTTCCCACACACCTGGTTCCAATTCCATTCATTACATGTTGTGTAACCCTCTGTTCCCCCCATGTCCTTGTCCGGAATTGTTTATTGTAAGTGCTTGTGCACGTTATGTCTGGTGTGCGTCGAATTTTGTACACATTCATTGATCGTTCTGTTTTCCGGTGGGTTTTTATTATTAAACTGCGCTGTTGGAAACACAGTTTTTGCTTTCCTGCGTCTGACTTCTCTGCCGCCAGTACTCACCCCTTACATGTTCAGTCAGTAGTGTGAAAGGGTATATGAGCTATATTCTAAATGTGTGTCTCTGGGTCTATGTGTTGGCTGTGGTTAGTGGTGATGTGAGACTGCTGGGACAGGCAGGAGACAGAAACAGGAAACACCATAGTCCTCCTGGAAAGGGTGGCACACATCCCATTACACACTGCAAAGAGGAGAGGAGAAAACACATCCACTCTGTCCCAACCTCCAAAACAAGAGAATAGGCATATCTACAGTATGTTATCCAAAAGGTGATAACTGCAGTAGGATGGATAAAAGGTGATAACTGCAGTAGGATGGTGAAAGCAGATTTACTTTTTGTATTTTGAGTGGGCTTGGTTTTAACGAAGTGTTGGACCTTTTTCTTCGCAACCTTTGTATCAAAGTCTATAGATAAAGCCTGTGGGCTTGTTTCTTGATCAAGCGGGCCCTGGATAGGTTCTCGAGGGAGAGCGGGAGAAATACGATTTTCAATGTCCTTGCTAAGGGTGTTAATTCCTGCGGACCTGGTGTCTGGCAAATCCCCATCTAGTCTTTGTGACTTATCTTTTACCCTTTTCACAAATTTTTCTCGACCTTCGTTCTTCACATAGTGGAACTGCAGGAGAACATTGGTCTACGTTTCGATCGTCCTTTAACACTTTGTTACCCTTGTGCTCTGACACTGTGTGGGTTGGGTGCAGGAACGTAGCAAACAGCTCGATTGTAGCGGTAGTTGTTTCGATGGCGACATACTTCACAGTTATTTCGACCGCGGTGGTTATTGGATTTGTGGTTTCGTGGTAGAAGCCATTGTTGTGCATCATCTTTCAACGCTCCAATACCTGATAATGCACCCTCTAACTGGAGTAAAACTTAGGGCTGAAATCCCGTTAACGGGATCGATATGACAACGGCCAGTGAAAGTGCAGGGCGCATCTTATACCGTTTTAAAGATAGAATTCTGATTAATCCAGCCACAGTGTCTGATTTCAAAAAGGCTTTACAGTGAAAGCACCACAAAAGATAATGTTAGGTCACCACCAAGCCACAGAAAAACAGCCATTTTTCCAGCCAAAGATAGGAGTCACAAAAAGCACAAATAGAGGTCAAATTAATCACTAACCTTTGATGATCTTCATCAGATGACACTCATACGACCTCATGTTACACAATACATGTATGTTTTGTTTGATAAAGTTAATATTTATATCAAGAAATCTGAGTTTACATTGGCGCGTTACGTTCAGTAGTTCCAAAAACATCCAGTGATTTTGCATAGCCACATCAATTTACAGAAATACTCATCATAAATGTTGATGAAAATACAAGTGTTACACATGGAATTATAGCTATACTTCTCCTTAATGCAACCGCTGTGTCAGATTTCAAAAAAGCTTTACGGAAAAAGCAAACCATGCAATAATCTGAGAACGGCTCTCAGAAAACAAATACATTTATCCGCCATGTTGGAGTCAACAGAAATCAGAAATAACATTATAAATATTCACTCCCAGGAATCCTAGTCCCACAATAAATGTTTGATTTGTTCAATAATGTCCATCATTATGTCCAAATAGCTACTTTTATTAGGGTGTTTAGTACACAAATCCAAACGCACGTGCGGGTCCAGCCTGACATCGGATGAAAAGTTCAAAAAGTTATATTACAGGTCGTGGAAACATTTCAAACTAAGTATAGAATCAATCTTTAGGATGTTTTTATCATAAATCTTCAATAACGTTTCAACCGGAGAATTCCTATGTCTGTAGAAAAGCAATGGAACGCAGGTTGCTCTCATGTGAAATGCGCGTGACTGAGCCCGTGGCTCTCTGCCGGACACCTGACTCATTCCCCTCTCATTCAGCCCCAAATCACAGTAGAAGCCTCATTCAAGTTTCTAATGACGGTTGACATCTAGTGGAAGCCTTTGGAAGTGCAACTTTACCCATATCCCACTGTGTATTCGATGGGGGTTGAGTTGAAAATCGACCAACCTCAGATTTCCCACTTCCTGTTTGGATTTTTTCTCAGGTTTTTGCCTGCCATATGAGTTCTGTTATACTCACAGACATCATTCAAACAGTTTTAGAAACTTCTGAGTGTTTTCTATCCAAATGTACTCATAATATGCATATATTAGCAACTGGGACTGAGGAGCAGGCTGTTTACTCTGGGAACCTCTGGGCATCTTATTGATCCAAGCTACTCAATACTGCCCCCAGCCATAAGAAGTTAACAGCAACAGTTCCAACCTAGGTATGTTTTTAATGGGGGAAACTAAACATTAATACATATTTATATGGATATTTAATTTCATTGTTATTTGTTTTTGTCTATGTTGCATTTGTTTTAGGCATAAGGGCAATGAAATGTACTTGTCACGACTTCCGCCGAAGTCAGGTCCACTCCTTGTTCGGGCGGCGGTCAGCGTCGGCAGTCTTCTAGCCATCATCGATCCACTTTTCATTTTCCATGTGTTTTTCTCGTTTTTTCTCACACCTGGTTTCAATTCCCTCAATCACTTGTTGTGTATTTAACCCTCGTTTCCCCCCATGTCTTTGTGTGGTATTGTTTATTGTAAGTACTTGTGCACGTGTTGATTGGTACGCAATGGGTTTTTGTATCCATATCTTGTTATTTTCATGCCGTTGGTTTTGCTATTAAACTGCTCAGGCTATTACCAAATTCTGCTCTCCTGCATCTGACTTCCCTGCCACCGGTTACGCACCCCTTACAGTACTGATATTTATGTATAGTTGCATATTTTCCTAATCTTGGATCCCAGGAGAACACAGAATTTCTCATTTGGGTCCAAAGGCTAAAAAAGTTTAAGAACCTCTGGCTTAGAGTACTGATTTTGGACATGTGAGTGTTGCACTTGCTCCTTTCGGTCTCAAAAGTATCTGTAATTGTTTGCAGATAGAGGTCTTGAGTATGGAGCGAGGGATTCGGTGATGAGATTTCCTCCGCTTGCTTAGAAATCAATATTTCCACCTTCATCACCTGAGTTCTCTCATCATTCATTTGGTCAGCAACTTCAATGAGTTCTGCTGATTTGTCATCCAACTTAGTCATTGTGTTCATTAACTGATCGTCTTTGGTCTGCAGCATTTGGAGGAGAACATTGTTACTTTGAGTAATGCATATGGGCCGAATCAAAATAGAAGTGTCATTCTATTTTAGATCCCTCACAGGGGGTACCAATTATGTTGTGTCTCTGACTGATTAAATGATATGACATGCTATTTTATCAAATCGATTACCTAACGTTTAATTGATTGTGTGATTGAATTAAACCATGCAACAATTAAACCATTAATAACCTGGGGCACCACGGAAGCATTCGTTTATATAGAGCAGTTGTCTCCCGAATCCAATCTCTTGAAAATCTGAAGATCTTTAATATCAATAGCAGTCAATCATTAATCGTCACTTTATTCAGTCTCATTCGGATGGTCATAAAGTACTGCACGAACCCTGGCTAACATGTTGAATTAGCAATACACAAATTGGTGTAATTCTTTATTTACTAAATACCAAAATAATCACACAGAATTACATATATATATATATATATACATAGGATCGATCATACATCGATTACTAATCACGTCATGAAAATCCCCTAGTGGGCTAACCCAATATGACAGCTCGTTACACAAAAGAAGGGGGTTGGGTTTGAATGAAAGAGCGGGAAGATGGAGTGACAAAGGGATTGGGTCTCTATCGGACCTTGAAAAGCTATTCTACCGTAAATACAGAATCTTATGCACTCTAATAACCGCCCATTCGGAGAAGAAAAATGCAACATATATATTTACTCTGAGCTGCGCTTCGATAGATGGGTCGAAGATGGAAGACTGGTTTGCCCAGCAGAGATCGCCATTGTCCTTTGAAGAATATTTCTGGTCGTAGTGTTGTAGAGCGGGTACGTTAAAGTACCCTGTCGTTCTTAGGAGATTGTCTGTCCTTTCCTAGGCCACGTACGTTTACAGCTGCAGCTGATAACTCGAAGTCTAGGATGTATCACTTCTTTAGTAAATAATCGTTCAATGTTCATACTAAGTTGCCATAATCAGCTTATGCTGGTCTAGTCGAAATACACCATTTCAGTGAGGTGATCATCACCTCCATATTGAAATTAGCCCTTATAAACGTACGGACACCAGCCCTCCCGTCATTGGGAGCTAAGGTTAACTTCCGTCAACGGACTTTTGTACTGGGGGAGAGAAGGGCGTGTTTCATAGTTCTCAACCAATGTCTGTTCACTTGGGCGTGGCCACTGAGTGAGCATAGTTTACTTATGAAAACAATTCTCTCATTTAGAAGTTAAAATTACATTTCATATTTTCACAAATAGTTTCATATTTAATTCCATGTGAATTTGATAACTAGAATGTGTAGACTTTCCAAGATACAATTTATGTCATCCTATCATCAGATATAATGTCCCAGACAACAACTGATCTGACATCATATTCTTTAAGTACCAACGAACACTTTCAACTGGTTGAGAAAGGGAACTATTGTTCCATTCCCCTGCCTTTTGATATTACCATACTTTCTCTGTGGTAACATAGGGCTTTCCAAGAGTCCATTCTGTAGAGTGGAGAGAAAAGGGGGATAGGTATTTATGGGGGGGGGTCATAAACCTCACCCAACAGGGCAAAGTCATGACAGTAACACACACACACACATACATACCACAACCAGTATTTCAATGTTTGATATAAAACAGTTAGTCAGTGACACCTACAGGAGTGATGACCTGTGGGGCTGAGTTACCAGTAGCACCAGAATAAAAGAATGGATAGAGTTTCTCAGTGAAGGTGTAGCCAGTGAAGGAGTAGATATGAGACCTGGCCTCTACATTGTAGAATGAGACCTGACCCTTCTCATAATCCACAAACACCCCCACCTTCTGGGGCTTCTCTCTCAGGGAGAGGACGACAGAGGGGTCAGTGAAAGCCTTGTATTCTTCATGCCTCAGCCAAACAGTCCAGCATCCATTCTCAGGTTTCAGGTAAATATACTTCTTCCTGTTGATGGACTCTCTGGCCACTCCTAAAGTCCACCCATTCTTCCCCTTCACCTGCACCTCGTAGTAGAATCTCCCTGAGGAGAAACCCTCCTTTCCCAGGACATAGGGAACAATATCAAACCTCTTTGGGTTATCAGGGAGATTCTGTTTTATGTCTCCATATCTAACTTGTTTCCTGTCTTCAGACAGGATGAGTCTGGGATGTGCTGTATCAGGATCTAGAGTCACATCCACTGTGGAGAGAAACACACACTTTATTAGAATAAACTAAATAAACATAACAATATGGGGGACTGCATTTTACTGCTCAGTACATTGCTCTGGGACACATGAATAGTGATGTGCTGTATCAGGGTCTAGAGTCACATCCACTGTGAAGTAAAAAATAAGAACATCAATATGTGGGAGGACATTTTACTGCAGGACTCACTGCACAGTACATTACTGTAGACATATGTAGCCTATAAGTTATTATTGATAACAGCATAAGTATACTGTAGATGTGAATGTGTGGTCATGTTATTTCAAGTAATACCAGTATGTGAATATATTAATATTAATGTGAAACTCTAGTAGGGCTGGGCAATATGGTCAAAATATCATATCACAATACTTAAAATAAATTGACGGAATGACAGTATTTTATGCTTTTGAATAATTAAAATAATTTCCACAATGCCACGTAGGGCTGCACGATTTGGGAAAACAATCTATGCTTTATTTTTAACCGAATGTTGCAATTTTGATTTGACTTGCGATTTAGAGCAACATACTTTGGTGAACTGTTGGAATCAAGGAAATAAAATGATTATTCCAATTCAATAGTTCGAATATAATAGTGGCCACTTTAAATACAGTGTTTGACATGACAACAAATGAAAATGCCAGGGAGGAGTTATTGTGACACGGTAGGAACCAAAGTGTTGACAAATGTTTCCTAGGGGACTCTACAATCTTTGGATACATTGCATGTTTTTGTTAGCTACTTCATGTAGCATACATATTCTTGCTTTGCATATTCCTCTTTGATTTAGAAGAAACTGTTGCGCAAAAAAACATGCAGATATACATTACCGGTCAAAAGTTGTGACACACCTACTCATTCAAGGGTTTTTCTTTATTTTTAACTATTTTCTACATTGTAGAATAATAGTAAAGACATCAAAACTATGAAATAACAATTATGGAATCATGGAGTAACCAAAAAATGTGTTTAAAATGAACATGTATTTTAGATTCTTCAAAGTAGCCACCCTTTGGCATGATGACAGCTTTTTTTGCACACTTTCTCAACCAGCTTCATGACGAATGATTTTCCAACAGTCTTGAAGGAGTTCCCATAAATGCTGAACACTTGTTGGCTGCTTTTCCTTCACTCTGCGGTCCTACTCATCCCAAACTATCTCAATTGGGTTGAGGTCAGATGATTGTGGAGGCCAGGTCATCTGATGCAGCACTCCATCCCTCCCCTTCTTGGTCAAATAGCCCTTACACAGCGTGGAGGTGTGTTTTGGGTCATTGTCCTGTTGTAAAACAAATGATAGTCCCACAAAACCCAAACCAGATGGATGGAGTATCGCTGCAGAATGCTCACAAAGACATGGACACATTCGACCATGAAGGCTAGATTCACGGAGTCTCCTCTGAACAGTTGATGTTGAGATGTGTCTGTTACTTGAACTCTGTGAAGCATTTATTTGGGCTGCAATTTCTGAGGCTGGTAACTCTAATGTACTTATCCTCTGCAGCAGAGGTAACTCTGGGTCCTCCTTTCCTGTGGCGGTCCTCATGAGAGCCAGTTTCATCATAGCGATTGATGGTTTTTGCGACTGCACTTGAAGAAACTTTAAAAGTTCTTGACATTTTCCGGATTAACTGACCTTCATGTCCTAAAGTAATGATGGACTGTCATTTCTCTTTGCTTATTTGAGCTGTTCTTGCCATAATATGGACTTGATAATTTACCAAATAGGGCTATCTTCTGTATACCTCTCCTACCTTGTCACAACACAACTGATTGGCTCAAATGCATTAAGGAAAGAAATTCCACAAATGTACTTTTAACAAAGGACATCTGTTAATTGAAATGCTATCCAGGTGACTACCTCATGAATCTGGTTGACAGAATACCAAGAGTGTGCAAAGCTGTCATCAAGGCAAACTTGAAGAATCTCCAATATAAAATACATTTTGATTTGTTTAACACTTTTTAGTTACTACATGATTCCATGTGTTTTTCATAGTTGACGTCTTCACTATTATTCTACAATGTAGAAAATAGTACAAATAAAGAAAAACCCTGGAATGAGTAGGTGTGTCCAAACTTTTGACTGGTACTGTAGTTCTACACCATTACTGTGATTATCAGTCTGTATACAGTAGCTAGTTACGTTTGCTCTGGCTCGTTACATTTATTAGCTAGCTAACGATTAGCGGCTAACAAGATTTAGGCCCAACTTGCTTAGAAAATACAAACTAGCTGTTTGCAGATGTAAGAAACAAACGTATAGTGTAATTATAGAACGCTAGTGGATTTATATTAATAAGAAGCAAAGTGAAAACAGCATCGTTGTCAATAACATTGTTGCACATACTGCATTGATGCGGAGACTGAATGCAGTTGTCTCTTGGTAAGAGGAACAACAAATGCGCTCCATGAGTGACAGGGGGCGGGGCTAGGTCTGTGTGGAATGCGGCATGGAGAGAGAGAGATGACTCAAATAGCGAAGTAAAACTATAAAAATGGACGTAACACATTTAACAAACCAAACAGTCAAATACCGTTATGGAAAGTAAAGTTTTAAAAAAAAAAAACTTTTCGTGCATCAATACCAGAATATTGTAAAATACGGTATACAGCCCAGCCCTAAACTAGGTGGGTGGACTGGAGAGTACAAACACACTGACCTGCATGTTTTCTGATGGTTTCAAGTTCTACAATATAAACAGAGAGCATGTCAGAATTAGGGGATACCAGAAACTATGGTAATGTAATATTACAGTAGAGTATACTATGTGGTGCCCTTGGAACACAATGACAAATCTCCTCTTAATCTCTAAACTTTATTGATGAGGTTCGGGACCAGAAACATATCCAAAGTGACATGGTGTAAAAATACATCCCTCTACCATAATATAGTATACCTTAAACAACAGAAATATGATATGAAATATATTTTAAATACAATTCAGTATCATTCATTTACCTGGACACCCGTTCATGTTTACTAAATCTGTGGGTAAATTAAACATAAAACAAATTATAATTCTTGCTAATTAAACATCTTGAAATAAATTAATAAATCAATATCATTCTTTGTGTAAACATTTCCATCGCAGTGAGTAAAAAATTATTCCAATACAGTGATATTTTACCACATAATTTTGACTCATCTTTGTGCTATTTGCACAATGCAAATTGTAAGCCCTTGGAAATGGGCTCTCCAACCCTGTTCCTGGAGACCACCCTGTAGGTTTTTGCTCCAACCCTGTTCCTGGAGAACCACCCTGTAGGTTTTTGCTCCAACCCTGTTCCTGGAGAACCACCCTGTAGGTTTTCGCTCCAACCCTGTTCCTGGAGAACCACCCTGTAGGTTTTCGCTCCAACCCTGTTCCTGGAGACCACCCTGTAGGTTTTCGCTCCAACCCTGTTCCTGGAGACCACCCTGTAGGTTTTCGCTCCAACCCTGTTCCTGGAGAACCACCCTGTAGGTTTTCGCTCCAACCCTGTTCCTGGAGAACCACCCAGTAGGTTTTCGCTCCAACCCTGTTCCTGGAGAACCACCCTGTAGGTTTTCGCTCCAACCCTGTTCCTGGAGAACCACCCTGTAGGTTTTCGCTCCAACCCTGTTCCTGGAGAACCACCCTGTAGGTTTTCGCTCCAACCCTGTTCCTGGAGAACCACCCTGTAGGTTTTCGCTCCAACCCTGTTCCTGGAGAACCACCCTGTAGGTTTTCGCTCCAACCCTGTTCCTGGAGAACCACCCTGTAGGTTTTCGCTCCAACCCTGTTCCTGGAGACCACCCTGTAGGTTTTCGCTCCAACCCTGTTCCTGGAGAACCACCCTGTAGGTTTTCGCTCCAACCCTGTTCCTGGAGACCACCCTGTAGGTTTTCGCTCCAACCCTGTTCCTGGAGACCACCCTGTAGGTGTTCTCTCCAACCCTAATCTAGTGAACCTGATTCTAATAACTTGCTGGTTGATAAATTGAATCAGGTTAGTTATAACTAAGGTTGGATTGAAAGCTACGGGACGGCAGCACTACAGGATCAGGGTTGGAGAACCCTGCCTTAGAATATACATGTATGTATTGTATATTGACCATGTCAACTAATGCATTGTGTATAGCTCCTACTTACCCAGCTGATCAGCAAGTATCTCTGCAGACAAACAGATGAATTAAAGTCAAAGTAAAGCATTAGAATATACATGTATGTATTGTATATTGACCATGTCAACTAATGCATTGTGTATAGCTCCTACTTACCCAGCTGATCAGCAAGTATCTCTGCAGACAAACAGATGAATTAAAGTCAAAGTAAAGCATTCTTAATGGTGAATAATTCATTCAACTCTTTGTGTGGCAGGGGGATGGGGACAGTAAAAACAATGTGATGAAAAGTATTAATGTAAAATATGTAAGGATTTTAAATCCATGAAACTAAACTAGCTGTTGTACGCTATCCATTTCTGTTACACATTCATGTGTTGGGAATTATTTGTCTTTAATTGTTGTTTGGTATAACAATCAAATTGGGAGTAAAAAAATGACACATTGATGCATATGACTGTTGGACACAACTTACTCAGCCTACGAGTGATGAGATTTTTCTCTGCAGACATGAAGAGAACCGTTAGAGTGAACATCCTTAATGAACACATCTCACATCCATGAAGAAGACAATTATTAAAATGGAAACATGGCACAATGCACAGGACCAGGAGTGTCAAACTCATTCCATGGAGGGCCTGGTGTCTGCTGGTTTTTGGTTGTTCCTTTCAATTAAGACCTAGACAACCAGGTGTGTGGCGTTCCTAACTAATCAGTGACCTTAATTAATCAATCAAGTACAAGGGAGGAGTGAAAACCCGCAGAGATTCGGCCCTCCATGGAATGAGTTTGACACGTGCATAGGACTGTTGGACACTACTTACTCAACTCAAGTCTGAGTTCATCTTTAACTTGCTCTGCAGAAATAACATAAAAAACAGAAAACAGAGAACATACTTAATGAACACAGAACCACAGTGTTTTCTGACAAAGTTCCATTTCTGGAGGAGAAAACTGCATGTTTGACAGTAAGACACTACTTAACTAGCTCTTGACTGTGTTCAGCTTTGGATACATCTATAGACATGACAATAGATAACAGTTAGAGGAAAAGTCCACAAAATGACTTACCGGTACTCAAGATGTTTTCTGACAAAGTTATTTCCATGAAGGAAGAAGTTACACTTATGTGCTTCAGGTAAACCATGCACTGAGATTTAAATAAACCTTATATTAAAACATCTATTTTTGTGGAGAAAGTTGTTTTAAATAGAAATGTTTGCCCTATACTGTGAACTGAATTTTATTTTATACAAATCCTTAAATACACCTGTACAGTATCTGACCAATGTCTGCTTTTTACTTCTAAAGGTCAAACAGGGGGGGGCTTATATTTGTCCTGTTTCACTGTATATACAAGTGTTTAACTTATACGAGAGTGAGTTGTGAAGTGGAACTGTGTTTATTTGCATATCCCAACTCCCCATGAGAGTGTGGTCACTACCAGGGATCGGCCATTATTGACGGCGACCCTGGAGTAATGAGGGTTAAGTGCCTTGCTGATCTTTTTCACCTTGTCTGCTCTGGGAATTGAACTAGCAAGCATTCGGTTCTAGTTCCCAACTCCTTGTGTATGTCACTGTAAACTGCACTGTAAAACATTTACATTAAGTAAAATAAACCCTTTAATAAGTTTTCTATGACTGTAGTCATTGTACAAACTTTTCCACCACCAGACACTGAAAGCTGATATGGCCACAAGGACAATGACCAGAGAGACAATCACTGCAAGGGCCACTTTCCATGTTTCTGTGTGAACAAGGATCAGCTCGCCTGCAAGACACAAATCAACTAAGATCAGTGACATGTAACCAATGCTACCAAATAATAATATTAAAGGGACATTTCGCTCATAAAGAATGTTTTGTCAGACGCTTACAGACCTCAAATGAAACCACGTCCCATGACATCAGCTGTGTAGCTCCAGCAATATGCCTCAATGCCAAATGAATGGAAAAGATTACCATCATCTCATTTCCTGGTTTAATGTTGTGTTTATCTTTTCCATTCATTTGAGGTGGAGGCATATAGCTGGATCTACAAAACCAACGGGGTTTCATCTTGACATTACAATACTTTACAGTTCTAAACAATAATGATGTTACTCACTAGGGATGTGAAACTCTGTCTCCATCTTAATCACCTCATGTTGCTGCCTCTGTCTTAGTCTACAGGTAAAGCGGTTGATGTCAGTCTCCTTTATGATGGTCTTTAGTTTGACTACGTAGAATCCCTCATAGTCCCTGTCTGTCTCTGACGGTCCAGCAGACAGAGTGACCCCTTCACTGTCCAGCCACTCCAACTCAGGCTCAGGGAACCAGCCTTTAGTTACACACAGCAGAGCCATCCCTCCTTCTTTCTGTCCCTCAATGGAAACCTCTGGCTTGGATCCTATAGCTACAGACACAAAGGGAGACTGGAGATGAAGCACTACTGAGATTGGGAGGAATATCACATGGGTTGTTGTATTTAAGAAATGTACCTCTGACGTAGACTTGAATGGTGGAATCATCATAATGTGTCTTAGACTCAACAAGACATTTATAACGTCCATCATCAGTGCCTTGTACCCTGGTCAGTTTCAAAGAGGTGTTGCCCTTCTTCAGTTCCTCTTTAAACAACGATGTCCTTCCCCTGTAGGAGAGGATCTGATCATGGTATTTGTCTCTGCCGTCTTGGTAGAGATGGACTCTAATGTTTGACTGAGTGTCTGGGAGGTTGACTCTGAACCAGTCAACTCTCATGTCCTCAACGCTGATGTTGGGTTTGATGTAACAGGGCAGAATGATGTCATCACCAGCCACAGCAACAATGGCACGAGTCGGACCAAGAACCTCAAACTTCTCTGGAAAGAAAAACAACCAATCAATATCAAAAACGACCATGCACATCATCAGCTGTTGGTCCCTTTCAGACTTTAACAGACCACACTAAAGATCAACACCAAACCTGGCCCAAATACTTAAGGTTTGCTTGATTTAGCTTGGTTGCCAATGGAATAGCCTAGTACTGAAAGTGCAAACCGTAGCCATCGTTCATGCAAAATCTCACATTGTTCTCACACACACACACACACACACACACACACACACACAAAGAACATGTGAGGTCACTCTACCAGAGCCTGCTCTTTGAAGGAGAAGCAGGAGATTGACACACAGACAGTCTGTCCAAGTCCACATCATTTCTGAGAGAGAGGATAACATACTGGGATTCAATGTAGGCGATGCTATGGATCATATGATATGGATTTATTATCTAATCACCTGAGACCTAAGACAGAAGACTAATTAAGGCAGACTTTCAAAAATATGTAAACTTGGTCCTTTTATTTGATAATATAAAACCTTTCTACCCATTATCTCCATAATCCCTGAAAGCTGCACTGAGGGATATGACAGAAACACACACACACACACTATTTAATCACCTCAGGCCAAAGACTACTCAAGACAGACTTTGTTAAATATGCTAAACTTGGCCTATTTATCAAGGCCTGTCTGGTTCTCACACACAGCTATTGCCAACCATCAACATTGACTTGAATATTAATTACTGGGATTTATTAGTATAAAGCATTTCTGCCATTAACTATATTTTCTCTGATAACTTTAAACATACAGTGCCTTGCGAAAGTATTCGGCCCCCTTGAACTTTGCGACCTTTTGCCACATTTCAGGCTTCAAACATAAAGATATAAAACTGTATTTTTTTGTGAAGAATCAACAACAAGTGGGACACAATCATGAAGTGGAACGACATTTATTGGATATTTCAAACTTTTTTAACAAATCAAAAACTGAAAAATTGGGCGTGCAAAATGATTCAGCCCCTTTACTTTCAGTGCAGCAAACTCTCTCCAGAAGTTCAGTGAGGATCTCTGAATGATCCAATGTTGACCTAAATGACTAATGATGATAAATACAATCCACCTGTGTGTAATCAAGTCTCCGTATAAATGCACCTGCACTGTGATAGTATCAGAGGTCCGTTAAAAGCGCAGAGAGCATCATGAAGAACAAGGAACACACCAGGCAGGTCTGAGATACTGTTGTGAAGAAGTTTAAAGCCGGATTTGCATACAAAAAGATTTCCCAAGCTTTAAACATCCCAAGGAGCACTGTGCAAGCGATAATATTGAAATGGAAGGAGTATCAGACCACTGCAAATCTACCAAGACCTGGCCGTCCCTCTAAACTTTCAGCTCATACAAGGAGAAGACTGATCAGAGATGCAGCCAAGAGGACCATGATCACTTTGGATGAACTGCAGAGATCTACAGCTGAGGTGGGAGACTCTGTCCATAGGACAACAATCAGTCGTATATTGCACAAATCTGGCCTTTATGGAAGAGTGGCAAGAAGAAAGCCATTTCTTAAAGATATCCATAAAAAGTGTCATTTAAAGTTTGCCTCAAGCCACCTGGGAGACACACCAAACATGTGGAAGAAGGTGCTCTGGTCAGATGAAACCAAAATGGAACTTTTTGGCAACAATGCAAAACGTTATGTTTGGCGTAAAAGCAACACAGCTCATCACCCTGAACACCCCATCCCCACTGTCAAACATGGTGGTGGCAGCATCATGGTTTGGGCCTGCTTTTCTTCAGCAGGGACAGGGAAGATGGTTAAAATTGATGGGAAGATGGATGGAGCCAAATACAGGACCATTCTGGAAGAAAACCTGATGGAGTCTGCAAAAGACCTGAGACTGGGACGGAGATATGTCTTCCAACAAGACAATGATCCAAAACATAAAGCAAAATCTACAATGGAATGGTTCAAAAATAAACATATCCAGGTGTTAGAATGGCCAAGTCAAAGTCCAGACCTGAATCCAATCGAGAATCTGTGGAAAGAACTGAAAACTGCTGTTCACAAATGCTCTCCATCCAACCTCACTGAGCTCGAGCTGTTTTGCAAGGAGGAATGGGAAAAAATTTCAGTCTCTCGATGTGCAAAACTGATAGAGACATACCCCAAGCGACTTACAGCTGTAATCGCAGCAAAAGGTGGCGCTACAAAGTATTAACTTAAGGGGGCTGAATAATTTTGCACGCCCAATTTTTCAGTTTTTGATTTGTTAAAAAAGTTTGAGATATCCAATAAATGTCGTTCCACTTCATGAATGTGTCCCACTTGTTGTTGATTCTTCACAAAAAAATACAGTTTTATATCTTTATGTTTGAAGCCTGAAATGTGGTAAAAGGTCGCAAAGTTCAAGGGGGCCGAATACTTTCGCAAGGCACTGTATATACAAATAATACTTACGATTAGATTCATGCAGATCACAATTGAGAAGAGTTTGGCTTAAAGCTCGCTGGCCTGTGGGGAAAGACTGGAGAGAAAATACATCTGGTGTGTCTACTGCAAGGCAGGGAAGTAGCTTCAACATAACTTGTTTTTCTTGTAGATGAGATGGAATCCACACTTTAATCAGCTTGAGTTAACTTGACTTGAGTTAACTTATGGGGAAGTAGGTGAGAGGTGGCATAGTTTCTGGAAACAAAACTCTGATAAACTGGCTACACTAAGATGCCACACATAGAGATCACAGGAGGCTGGTAAGGGGAGGACGGCTCATAATAATGGCTGCAATGGAGTAAATGGAACTGTATCAGCAACATGAAAACCAGGTCTTTCATGTGTTTGAGACCATTCTATTAATTCCGTTCCAGCCATTAATATGAGTCTGTCCTCCCAAATGAACGTGCCAGCAGCCACCTGTGAGAGATGCAAGCGATCGCTGAGGGATCCTCCACTTCCCTAAACCTGTTGTTTGTTCACTTTCACTGGATGTTTTTCTTACTCTCCTTTCAGTTTTTAAGTCTGTCCTCTTTATATTACCATCCATATGTCACATATTGATTGTGGCATCCACTGTGGTGGGTTGTTGGCATGGACGACAAGAGAACTATGGCCTTATTGCACAGACATCAAGTTGACACTAGAGGGCAGTAGACACACACTGATCACAGGGACATGTCATTGCAGAGATGGAAGAGGAAGTGGAACATGCCACACCCTAATTTATTTTTTCAATGGAAGTCAATGAACTAAGAAGACCACACCCATCTGCTATCGCATTGGTGCCTATGGGAGAGCCGCCTTAAGTAGACGGGAAATTACAACTTTTTTAAATTGGTAAACGACAGTAGTCAACTATCTTCATTTATCCACCATTTCTGGCCATGTCAGATAGCCTGTGGTGCAGCCTAAAGCACGTGATCATGTACAGAAATACATACTGTCGGCAGGGTGGCCTAGTGGTTAGAGCATTGGACTAGTGACAGGAAGGTTGCAAGTTCAAACTCCTGAGCTGACAAGGTACAAATCTGTCGTTCTAACCCATTGAAAATAAGAATTTGTTCTTAACTGACTTGCCAAGTTAATTAAAATCCATTGTTATTATTGACTTTAGAGGGAGTTGACAGAAGACTAATTAAGGCAGACTTTTAAAAATATGTGAAACTTGTTCCTTTTATTTAATAATATAAAACATTTCTCCCATTATCTCCATAATCCCTGACAGCTGCACTGAGGGATATGACAGACAGACACACACACACACACACACACTATTTAATCACCTCAGGCCAAAGACTACTCAAGACAGACTTTGTTAAATATGCTAAACTTGGCCTTTTTATCAAGGCCTGTCTGGTTCTCTCACACAGCTATTGCCAACCATCAACATTGACTTGAATATTAATTGCTGGGATTTATTAGTATAAAGTATTTCTGCCATTAACTATATTTTCTCTGATAACTTTAAACATATATACAAATAATACTTACGATTAGATTCATGCAGATCACAATTGAGAAGAGATTGGCTTAAAGCTCGCTGGCCTGTGGGGAAAGACTGGAGAGAAAATACATCTGGTGTGTCTACTGCAAGGCAGGGAAGTAGCTTCAACATAACTTGTTTTTCTTGTAGATGAGATGGAATCCACACTTTAATCAGCTTGAGTTAACTTATGAGGAAGTAGGTGAGAGGTGGCATAGTTTCTGGAAACAAAACTCTGATAAACTGGCTACAATGAGATGTCACACACAGAGATCACAGGAGGCTGGTAAGGGGAGGACGGCTCATAATAATGGCTGCAATGGAGTAAATGGAACTGTATCAGCAACATGAAAACCAGGTCTTTCATGTGTTTGAGACCATTCTATTAATTCCGTTCCAGCCATTAATATGAGTCTGTCCTCCCAAATGAACGTGCCAGCAGCCACCTGTGAGAGATGCAAGCGATCGCTGAGGGATCCTCCACTTCCCTAAACCTGTTGTTTGTTCACTTTCACAGGATTGTTTTTCTTACTCTCCTTTCAGTTTTTAAGTCTGTCCTCTTTATATTACCATCCATATGTCACATATTGATTGAGGCATCCACAATCAATATGTGAACCAGACATTCTGTTTATGACTGTAGGGTTTGTATCAGTGTTTGGTTTGTATTCTATACCAGAGGTTCTCAACCTTTTGTAGATTCTCTACCACCAATCACATTTGGACCTGTCTGAAGTACCTTTTCATGTGTGTGTGACAGGACATGAAAACATTTTGGTTTACTTGTAATACTGTTTGTCTACATATAATTTAATGATACAAATAATGTAATAAAGATAATCATTATAACATGATTACCATTTCTATTGTAATTATTGACTATAGAGGGGGTTGTTGTGAAATGTGGAATATGTTAGCCATTTCATGCAATCTGGAGCCTTCATTATATCAAATACTTGGGTGGCAGGTAGCGTAGTGGTTAGAGCATTGGGCCAGTAACTGAGAGGTTGCTAGATCAAATCACTGAGCTGACAAGATAAACATCTGTTGTTCTTCCCCTGAACAAGGCAGTTAATCCACTGTTCCTAGGCTGTCATTGTAAAAAAGAATTTGTTCTTAACTGACTTGACTAGTTAATAAAGGTTAAATAGAAAATAAGGAACCATTCCAACTAACAGTAAATCTTGGGAGATGGTGAAAGAGAGGAGACAGTGTGAGGGTTGACAGTGAAAGAGTAGAGACAATGAAAGAGAGGTGAAAGGGTAGACACAGTGTAAGAGAGTAGACATTGAAGGAGTAGGAGTGGCTTCAAGACAAGTCTCTGAATGTCCCTGAGTGGCTGTTGTGGAAATTTCCTCTATTTACCAAATCATGGGAGCAAACCACACACACCACACTCTCATAGTTAGTTATCAAAGTCCATCTTTAATTATATGAGCTCTATCACAACCCTGTGACTCTCAGATCAATTCAGTGTCTGTCATTGAATTCTCTGAGAGTCCCTCACACATTTCAACTGAGATCCTTTATAGCAAAGACACACATAGTGAGACAGCATAGGCATAATTTATCGTTCAGCTTTGTCTCCTAAACTATGTTCTTTTCTCAAACTCAGAACCATAAACAAATCCTCCATATCAACAGCCATATATCAAATCCATCCTATCTTGACAAGATCACAGAGACACACTGACTGGCACACAGACATTGTGGAGCCAAGAGATACACGCTTGACTTCTCCCCTCTCTCCGGCCCAAGTAACTTAGTCTTGACATAGAACAGATACTGCAACCCCACCACAGTATTATACAAAAATAACATTCTGAAGAGAAGTAACTTACAAACATATGATGAATATAAAACATCTTACCTATGTTACCAACTAATTCTGATTACTCCCCAACATGGCCCAGCCAGAGCCTGGACTTGAATCCGATTAAACATCTCTGGAGAAAGCTGAAAATAGCTGTGCAAGGGTGGAGACAGTACCACTTAAGTATTCCTAATCACTCAGGTGAACTTAAAAATGTCAAATATGAATGGGAATATACATCAGTTAGATTTTAATCATAAGAATTTCTAGGGGTGCCAATAATTGTGTTTTGGAGAAAAATATTTTTTTCATTTATTTCACATTTATTTTTTTCAATCATTTTACTTCAATTAAAGGTTGGATTTTTTTGTGTGAATATTTGGAATGCAAGACCAAGAGGATAAACAGCAAAGACATTTATTTACAGCCTGTTTTGCTCATATGTACCATGGGTGCCAATATAAGTAGAGGGCACTGATCCAACAGTATTTTCATGTGATTATAGGAAAACAAATCCCTACTATTAGATACACTTAATCAGTTTCCTTAGATTTACTCTTTGGATAAATTTCTTTACCTCCTCTGAATCCTTTCTTAAGACAGATTCAGGGTAGCCTAGTGGTTAGTGTGTTGGACTAGTAACCGGAAGGTTGCAAGTTCAAACCCCCGAGCTGACAAGGTACAAATCTGTCATTCTGCCCCTGAACAGGCAGTTAACCTACTGTTCCTAGGCTGTCATTGAAAATAAGAATTTGTTCTTAACTGACTTGCCTGGTTAAATAAAGGTAAAAATATAGGGAAATAGTTCAGCCAAATGGAACCCCTACATTTTGGGAATGAGGAGGACAAGAGATCTTTCTCCATTAAGGCTCAGCTGGAAAACAGACAGTCCCTCACAGAGAATCTTGAATAAGGTCTTTTACCTTGTTTTGTTGTGGCCAGAGGGATGTCTAGGTCCAAGCCGAGCGAAATGGATCAAAAATTCAGGTCGCTCTCATCCGGGTCACGGAACCAAATGTTGTGGAAAACCCCATCCAAAGGCTAAGGCAGAGACTATTTAATTGTATAATAGAAACTTCTTTAATCAAGCAGTTGTGAGGGAGATCTGTCTCTGATTTCACAGTGAAGAACTCCAAGAGTAAATGGTTCCATGTCCCTTATATAGTGGGAGGTGATAATACTATCATATTGTTACACAACAGTTATTTATACGAGCAACAGTTCCAGAACACAATGGCCTTGTGTTAGAGTGCAGAAATTACAGGAGTCTATGAAAGGCATAACATCACAGTCCAACACAGAACATATCCCATGAGAAGTTACAACAGCTCACCCCAAATTCTGGCACCTCAATAGGATGACATTCAGCATCAATTGTACATGGTGAATTTCCTCTGTTAGAATAATCATATAGTGATAAACAGATTGCAATTCATTCAGACTGTGAGTAACACACACACTTGCACACACATCCATTCTCAGGGTTCAGGTGAATTTCCTTCTTCCTGTTGATGGACTCTCTGGCCACTCCTAAAATCCACCAAGTCTTCTCCTCCACCTGCACCTCATAGTAGAAGCTCCCCGAGGAGAAGCCCTCCTTTCCCAGGACATAGAGAACATTATAAACTTCTCTGGGTGTCAGGAGATCCTGTTTTATGTCTCCACAATTCACTTGTTTCCCATCTTCAGACAGGATGAATCTGGGATGTTCTGTATCAGGATCTAGAATCCCATCCCCTGTTGAGAGAAACACACACTTTATTAGAATGATTAAATAAACATATCAATATGCAGGACTGCATTTAACTGCTCAGTAAATTACTCTAGGACACATGAACGTATAGAGATGTGGTGTATCAGGGTCTAGAGTCACATCCACAGTGAAGTCAAAAATTGTCTGTATAAAAATGAGAAGAAAAGAACATCAGTTTGGGGGACAGCAATTTACTGCAGGACTTAATGCACAGTACATTACTGTAGACATATGTAGTCTATAGGTTATTGATAACAACATACTGTAGATATGAATGTGTGATAATGTTATTTCAAGTTAAACGGGAATGTGAAGATATGAATATTAATGTGAAACTCTACGTGGATGGACTGGAGTGTATTACTGTCACGCCCTGACCGTAGATTGACTCTACGTGGATGGACTGGAGTGTATTACTGTCACGCCCTGACCGTAGATTGACTCTACGTGGATGGACTGGATGTGTATTACTGTCACGCCCTGACCGTAGATTGACTCTACGTGGATGGACTGGAGTGTATTACTGTCACGCCCCCTGACCGTAGATTGACTCTACGTGGATGGACTGGATGTGTATTACTGTCACGCCCTGACCGTAGATTGACTCTACGTGGATGGACTGGAGTGTATTACTGTCACGCCCTGACCGTAGATTGACTCTACGTGGATGGACTGGAGTGTATTACTGTCACGCCCTGACCGTAGATTGACTCTACGTGGATGGACTGGAGTGTATTACTGTCACACCCCTGACTCGTGGATGGACGTAGATTGACTCTACGTGGATGGACTGGAGTGTATTACTGTCACACCCTGACCGTAGATTGACTCTACGTGGATGGACTGGAGTGTATTACTGTCACGCCATGACCGTAGATTGACTCTACGTGGATGGACTGGAGTGTATTACTGTCACGCCCTGACCGTAGATTGACTCTACGTGGATGGACTGGAGTGTATTACTGTCACACCCTGACCATTGACTCTACGTGGATGGACTGGAGTGTATTACTGTCACACCCTGACCGTAGATTGACTCTACGTGGATGGACTGGAGTGTATTACTGTCACGCCCTGACCGTAGATTGACTCTACGTGGATGGACTGGAGTGTATTACTGTCACGCCCTGACCGTAGATTGACTCTACGTGGATGGACTGGAGTGTATTACTGTCACGCCCTGACCGTAGATTGACTCTACGTGGATGGACTGGAGTGTATTACTGTCACGCCCTGACCGTAGATTGACTCTACGTGGATGGACTGGAGTGTATTACTGTCATGCCCTGACCGTAGATTGACTCTACGTGGATGGACTGGAGTGTATTACTGTCACGCCCTGACCGTAGATTGACTCTACGTGGATGGACTGGAGTGTATTACTGTCACACCCTGACCATTGACTCTACGTGGATGGACTGGAGTGTATTACTGTCACACCCTGACCGTAGATTGACTCTACGTGGATGGACTGGAGTGTATTACTGTCACACCCTGACCGTAGATTGACTCTACGTGGATGGACTGGAGTGTATTACTGTCACACCCTGACCATTGACTCTACGTGGATGGACTGGAGTGTATTACTGTCACACCCTGACCATTGACTCTACGTGGATGGACTGGAGTGTATTACTGTCACACCCTGACCGTAGATTGACTCTACGTGGATGGACTGGAGTGTATTACTGTCACACCCTGACCATTGACTCTACGTGGATGGACTGGAGTGTATTACTGTCACACCCTGACTGGAGTGTATTACTGTCACACCCTGACCGTAGATTGACTCTACGTGGATGGACTGGAGTGTACTGTCACACCCTACCTGTCACACCCTGACCATGAGATTGCTTTGTATGTTTCTATTTTTAGTTTGGTCAGGGTGTGATGTGGGTGGGTATTCTATGTTTTGTTCTATGTTTTGTATTTCTATGTGTTTGACCTGGTATGGTTCCCAATCAGAGGCAGCTATCAATCGTTGTCTCTTATTGAGAATCATACTTAGGTAGTCTGTTTTCCCCATGTTGGTTGTGGGTGTTTGATTTCTGTTTAGTGTCTGTTCACCAGGCAGAACTGTTTCGTTTTCTCTTCCTTGTTATTTTATGTAGTGTTCAGTTTTTCTATTAAAATATGACGAACACTTACCACGCTGCATTTAGGTCCTCCTCTCCTTCCACTAATGAGAATTGTTACATATACCTGTATGTTCTACTACTTTTGATAAGGGCCAATAGGGATATGTGTAGTAAACTGTATAGGGAATAGGGTGCCATTTGGGACACAAACTGTGACTGCTGAGACAGACAAGTAAAAGGAACAGGAAACATATTGTATTAAGTATGTAAAACATAATCACAATACATATAACGTACGACCTATAAAGTATTACATGTACTGTGGCACCTAGAGCAACATTTGAAACATTTATCTCTATAACCCCATAATCATAAGACATACATTACATATCCTAATAGTTACAATTAGATGCTCTCAGATCACCATGAGAAAGGTTTGATGTTCAATATCGTCAGGAAACAGGAAGGAAGTTGTGCACCTACTGCAAGGCAGGGCAATGATGAACCACCATGTGTTAGTAGGCAGCATGGTTCAGTGAGAATAGAATGTTTTGAGGTAGAACTACCAGTATGTCAAACTTGTATTGAGTATTCTTTAAAACACCAGCATGTCATACTCATTTAGTTTTTTCTTTTATATACAGTAGTATGATTTATTACCTTTATTTAACTAGGCAAGTCAGTTAAGAACAAATTCTTATTTACAATGACCACCTACCCCGGCCAAACCTGGACGATGCTGGACCAATGGTGCACCGCCTTATGGGACTCCCAATCACGACCAGATGTGATAGAGCCTGGATTCAAACCAGGGACTGTACTGATGCCTCTTGCACTGAGATGCAGTGCTTTAGACCGCTGTGCCACTCAGGAGCCCACAGCATACATACAGCATGCAGACTTTCACTGAGTGACTCATGCTCCGTACCTCATCCATACAGAATGTCCCATAATGACAGTGTCAGTTCCATACTATGTGGGCTGCTGACTTGGACTACAGGAGAACCAGGGCCTTCTGACACTGATATAAAGCACACTAGAGGGCAGTAGATACACACTGATCACAGGGACGTGGTAGCTAAGCTTTGATACGTATGGTGCTGTAGAGAGGAAGAGCATTATCATATTGGGAACCAGTCCTCTTCTACCATCTCTTCTCATCTACCTTCTCCTCTCATCTACCTCCTGCTCCTCTTCTACCATCTCTTCTCATCTACCTTCTCCTCTCATCTACCTCCTGCTCCTCATCTGCCTCCTGCTCCTCATCTGCCTCCTGCTCCTCATCTGCCTCCTGCTCCTCATCTGCCTCCTGCTCCTCATCTGCCTCCTGCTCCTCATCTACCTCCTGCTCCTCATCTACCTCCTGCTCCTCATCTAACTCCTGCTCCTCATCTGCCTCCTGCTCCTCATCTACCTCCTGCTCCTTATCTACCTCCTGCTCCTCATCTACCTCCTGCTCCTCATCTAACTCCTGCTCTTCATCTGCCTCCTGCTCCTCATCTGCCTCCTGCTCCTCATCTGCCTCCTGCTCCTCATCTGCCCCCTGCTCCTCATCTAACTCCTGCTCCTCATCTACCTCCTGCTCCTCATCTACCTCCTGCTCCTCATCTGCCTCCTGCTCCTCATCTGCCTCCTGCTCCTCATCTACCTCCTGCTTCTCATCTAACTCCTGCTCCTCATCTAACTCCTGCTGGACTTCCTGACCGGCCGCACCCAGGTGGTGAGGGTAGGCAGCAACACATCTGCCATGCTGATCCTCAACACTGGAGCCCCCCAGGGGTGCGTGCTCAGTCCCCTCCTGTACTCCCTGTTCACCTACGACTGCATGGCCAGGCACGACTCCAACGCCATCATTAAGTTTTCAGACGACACAACAGTGGTAGCCCTGATCACCGACAACAACAAGACAGCCTATAGGGAGGAGTTCAGAGACTAGGACAAAAAGGCTTCTCAACAGTTTTTACCCCCAAGCCATAAGACTCCTGAACAGGTAATCAAATGGCTACCCGGACTATTTACATTGTGTGTCCCCCAACCCCTCTTTTACACTGCTGCTACTCTCTATTTATCATATATGCATAGTCACTTTAACTATACATTCATGTACATACTACCTCAATTGGCCCGTCCAACCAGTGCCCCCACACATTGGCTAATCGGGCTATCTGCATTGTGTCCCGCCACCCACCACCCGCCAACCCCTCTTTTACGCTACTGCTACTCTCTGTTCATCATATATGCATAGTCACTTTAACCATATCTACATGTACATACTACCTCAATCAGCCCGACTAACCGGTGCCTGTATGTAAACATAAGTTTCCTATGCCAATAAAGCTCTTGAATTGAAATTGAAAGAGAGGAGACAGTGAACGGGCAGAGCAGGGGAGAGAGAATGAGATAAGGGCCACTGCACTGAGGGATATGACAGACAGACGGACAGACAGACAGACAGACAGACAGACCCAGAACAATGCCCTGAGCATGTAGCAATTGTTCTTTACTAAGTGTGTGTGTGCTGTTCCTCAATGGACAACTGATAACACACTGCTCAGCATGTTCACTCTACTCAAAGCTTTAGTCCCATTAAGACAGATCTATCCAATCAGCAGACAGCATGTATATTCATCTGAAGCATAAGGCTCATAAAGCAGGAGATTAACTGGGGCTGAGGAACATGGAAAACATCTGAAACACAACACTGCTCTGGGCACAACCATGTTGACTTGTTGTGTATGTATGGATGTATCTAATTCCAATGAGGCAAAATGGGACAGCCCACAGTATCGACTATAAAAGCTAAGGCGTCCAGGACAGGACGCACGATCAGGGGCGGACATTCGTTTTGTTCTCCTCCTTCACGGTTTGGTCCGACCGAGAGAGAGATCGTGTTATTTCGGGTAGCTACTATCGGCATACGGCAGGTGAGTTCACGACAGCTCACACGGAGTTTATAGACCACGAGCCTGGCAGTGTATCTATCTCTAGTTAAATATAGCGAGTGTCCTGGTTTCAGCACTGCAGGTCGTTAACAGCTCCAACAACACCAGAGGAGAGCGGAGATTTGAAGAGCCCCTCCCCGCCCAAGTAACAACCAGAGCGGGTAGAGTCCAAGCGCAGCCCTGTTGTCAGTTTCAGCACCACCAGCAAGGAAGAGCAGAGCTGTCCAAACATCCAGCAGTTTGTGACCGCTATCGTCGGTTGGATCATCCACACAACACAACACCCCAAGACAGCTATAACCGGGAGTAATCTAGCGGAAAATAGCCTACAGCCACCGATTGAGTGGATGTTTTATTTCAGAATGGCGTCCAAAGGAATGGGAGTTCTCCTTCTGCTCGGGATTTTTGCTGTGACTGTCTCCCAGATGTCTGCTTTTCCCACACCTGCCGAGGATGGTGAGTACATGGCCTGCTGGTAGCCTACATCTGTGATGACTGGTTTCAGTGTGAATATGTTTTAGTTCGCTAGGCCTATAGCCCACTTTTAAAGTACATTTTAACTAGACCAGGCTATATTTATAACCCTTTTCACATGTTAAAAATATATTTAAACATTATATATAAAACAAGCCAATTCAAGTTAAAATAGAGCAGGAAATAACAAATAAACAAATAGTTTGTGACGTTGGTCGTTTGCATGCGATGTAAGGCCGATTGCGTTCTATTTCCAACGCAGTTTATCTTTTGTTTGTTAAACCGATTATGACGCTGCTGTGTCCCGTCGGGTCGGGAGTTAGGACTCACTGTAGCCCTAGACTGTACCCTCTTTCTCATCAATAAACCACATTAACCAAAACCACACTTGGCCCACATGACCAAGCAGGCATATCTTAAAAATACCCTGATGATGTTGGACCACTCAAATTCAAGTCAATGTCTTTCTCTGTCGTTCATTGGAGAAAGTTTCTTCTAAAACTGATTTAAGATAGTTTTTTAAGGCTATGATTTGAAGCAGTCAGGCTGGCTGGTCCTACATTTGTTTCTACCTAAATTACACGTTTTAGATGTCTCAGAAGATGTGATAGTGAATGGTGGTGATGGTGGTGATGGTAATGATGGTGATGATGATGAAGACGATGAGGATGATGATAACAATGATGATGCGGATGATGATGTTGATTATGACGATGACAATGCTGCTGACCATAATAATAAAGGTGATTAGTAGTATTAATATTTTGTGGTTTTATTTTCCCTGCAGATAAAGCTGTAGTTTACAACAGACGACTGACTGAGGAGAGACCAATCCAGGAGCAGGTAAACTATCTCTTTCTCTCTCTCTCCTTCCTTCTCTCTCTCTCTCTCTCTCTCTAAACTATCCCCCGTGCTATCTCCAGACTGATATCATGTCAAATAGACTTTGTGGAGGGAGAGTTCTCAAACATCAACCACATCATATCAAACCAGACTGGAGCAACAGTAAACAAGCAAAGCTATTATGTTGAAGATGATTAACAGAGAAATGTTTACACTGTTCATGTTCTTTTCCACAGATTGCAGAGGCAGATGATGTGAAAGCAGCAGTGGAGTCTGCAGGTAAGTGGATACTTCTCAGGCAATCAATCAATATTGTTATTACATACATTTGAATATGGATGTGAATAGTGTGGAAGAATTATTTTTGTTGTCTCTTGGATGTCTTCACAATATATAACTGTTTTATCTTATTTCAATGCAATATGATCTTGTGTTGTGCTTGTCTTTAACTGTTCTGTACTGTGTAGGGTGTCCACCCACACTACCAAGAGTTGGTGAAAACGCACTTAGCTAATAAAATGTAACTTCCTTATGTAAAAAAAATAATGACAAATATGATTATTCATGTTTGAATCGTTCAGTGGGGTCTTTCTCTAACACAGTGGTTTCCACACTGTGGGGCGGACAGTATTTAACATGTTGTGTTCGTCGTCTGGAAACTTATTTCCATCGGTCACAAAAGGCTAAATTAGCATGACACGAGCTGAATTCACTGTAAACGGCTTGGGGGAAAAAAGCTTGGTATACGCTCAGTGCTTCATTGATATTTCACAGAGATATGCTTCTTTTTGTGAGAAATCTTGAAAAAGAACAATATTTTTGAATGAATATGAAAAGTGTATACTAAAATATGAAAATACTACGTCATGTCGTTATCCATCTTAGCTCTATATTATTTTATGTCCCGTGGATTGGAGAAGAAAGATGACTAGTTCAACAGTAAAGTGAGATGTCAGGTCGCCTGTAGCCTTAATTCATGCACAGAATCCAGCCTAGCTGACACGATGCCATTTCCTGGCCTCTTTCTCTGGCCTCTATTGTTTCAGTCACACTCATTTTAGTCGTCCTCCAAGGGTAAAAACTCCAATAACCTTTTACAGAATTATTATAGAGACATGATGTTTGGACCATTGGTTTTCTTAGACAATTATCTACAGTTAACATATAAAAAATTGTGTTTTTGATTGGACACCCTATACACGTATTGTGTGTTTTGTGTGGACCCCAGGAAGAGTAGCTGTTTCATGTTTTGTATGGACCCCAGGAAGAGTAGCTGTGTCATGTTTTGTATGGACCCCAGGAAGAGTAGGTGTTTTGTGTTTTGTGTGGACCCCAGGAAGAGTAGCTGTTTCATGTTTTGTGTGGACCCCAGGAAGAGTAGCTGTGTCATGTTTTGTGTGGACCCCAGGAAGAGTAGCTGTTTCATGTTTTGTATGGACTCCAGGAAGAGTAGCTGTGTCATGTTTTGTGTGGACCCCAGGAAGAGTAGCTGTGTCATGTTTTGTGTGGACCCCAGGAAGAGTAGCTGTGTCATGTTTTGTGTGGACACCAGGAAGAGTAGCTGTTTCATGTTTTGTATGGACTCCAGGAAGAGTAGCTGTTTCATGTTTTGTATGGACTCCAGGAAGAGTAGCTGTGTCATGTTTTGTGTGGACCCCAGGAAGAGTAGCTGTTTCATGTGCACAGCTAATAGGGATTATAATCAAATCCCTGGTTCCAAGACCACCTACTGCAGCCCATGGCTCTGGCCCCGTATTCATAAAGCACCTCAGGCCCAACCCTGTTTAGCTACAGAGGGAAATCAGCCAGGCCAAACCCTGCTTAGCTGCAGAGGAAAATCAGCCAGGCCAAACCCTGCTTAGCTGCAGAGGAAAATCAGCCAGGCCCAACCCTGCTTAGCTGCAGTGGAAAACCAGCCAGGCCCAACGCTGTTTAGCTGCAGAGGAAAACCAGCCAGGCCCTGTTTTAACCCTGTTTAGCTGCAGAGGAAAACCAGCCAGGCCCAAAGCTGTTTAGCTGCAGAGGAAAACCAGCCAGGCCCAACCCTGTTTAGCTGCAGAGGAAAACCAGCCAGGCCCAAAGCTGTTTAGCTGCAGAGGAAAACCAGCCAGGCCCAAAGCTGTTTAGCTGCAGAGGAAAACCAGCCAGGCCCAACCCTGTTTAGCTGCAGTGGAAAACCAGGCCAGCTGCAGAGGAAAACCAGCCAGGCCCAATGCTGTTTAGCTGCAGAGGAAACCAGCCAGGCCCAACCTGTTTAGCAGTGCAGAGGAAAACCAGCCAGGCCCAATGCTGTTTAGCTGCAGAGGAAAACCAGCCAGGCCCAACCCTGTTTAGCTGCAGTGGAAAACCAGCCAGGCCCAACGCTGTTTAGCTGCAGAGGAAAACCAGCCAGGCCCAATGCTGTTTAGCTACAGAGGAAAACCAGCAGAGTGATACAAGGTGGTTTGGTGGCTGGCTTCTCTATTTAAAGATACACTATGGAAGTTTAGTTGATGAAAACACACAAATCTTCAGTTTTAGGCTAACAATTTATGGGTGAAGGTAGGTGTGCCCTTTCTGGACAATATTTCTCTCCATAGAGTGGACTCATTTTGGCTCAAGAGGAGCACCCCCAGAGGCAGAAGCTTCATATAGCCTCTTAAATATTTCCCTCTCCCCTCAGACACCAAACCTGCTGTGGGGCCTAAAGAGGAGAAAGAGGCAGAACCAGAACAAGAGAACGATGACTTCACTCTGCTCAAGTCCCTGGCCGAAGGTCAAAGGTCAAAAGAGACCAATGAGACGCCGGTCAGAGAGAGCCTGGAGAAGGAGCCTTACTTTCCAGACGAATCAGATTCCACCAAGAACCGCCGGCTAGTCGAAGACTATGACTCAACAAAGATGGAAAACGGCAAGTACCAAGGTATCTAGTTTAGTATGTTTATACTACAGCAAGTACCAAGGTATCTAAACTCAGCAAAAAGAAATGTCCTCTCACTGTCAACTGCATTTATTTTCAGCAAACTTAATATGTGTAAATATTTGTATGAACATAACAAGATTCAACAACTGAGACAAACTGAACAAGTTCCACAGACATGTGACTAACAGAAATTGAATAATGTGTCCCTGAACAAAGGGGGTCAAAATCAAAAGTAACAGTCAGTATCTGGTGTGGCCACCCGCTGCATTAAGTACTGCAGTGCATCTCCTCCTCATGGTCTGCACCAGATTTGCCAGTTATTGCTGTGAGATGTTACCCACTCTTCTACCAAGGCACCTGCAAGTTCCCGGACATTTCTGGGGGGAATGGCCCCCTAGCCCTCACCCTCCGATCCAACAGGTCCCAGACGTGCTCAATGGGATTGAAATCCGGGCTCTTCGCTGGCCATGGCAGAACACTGACATTTCTGTCTTGCAGGAAATCACGCACAGAACGAGCAGTATGGCTGGTGGCATTGTCATGCTAGAGGGTCATGTCTGGATGAGCCTGCAGGAAGGTATCACATGAGGGAGGAGGATGTCTTCCCTGTAACGCACAGCGTTGAGATTGCCTGCAATGACAACAAGCTCAGTCCGATGATGCTGTGACACACTGCCCCAGACCGTGACGGACCCTCCACCTCCAAATCGATCCCACTCCAGAGTACAGGCCTCAGTGTAACGCCATTCCTTCAACGATAAACGCGAATCCAACCATCACCCCTGATGAGACAAAACTGCGACTCGTCAGTGAAGAGCACTTTTTGCCAGTTCTGTCTGGTCCAGCGACGGTGGGTGTGTGCCCATAGGCTACGTTGTTGCTAGTGATGTCTGGTGGGGACCTGCCTTACAACAGGCCTACAAGCCCTCAGTCCAGCCTCTCTCAGCCTATTGTGGACAGTCTGAGCACTGATGGAGGGATTGTGCGTTCCTGGTGTAACACGAGCAGTTGTTGTTGCCATCCTGTACCTATTCCGCAGGTGTGATGTTCGGCTGTACCGATCCTGTGCAGGTGTTGTTACACGTGGTCTGCCACTGCGAGGACAATTAGCTGTCCGTCCTGTCTCCCTGTAGCGCTATCTTGGGCGTCTCACAGTACAGACATTGCAATTTATTGCCCTTACCACATCTGCAGTCCTCATCCCTCCTTGCAGCACGTTCATGCGATGAACAGGGACCCTGGGCATCTTTCTGTTGGTGTTTTTCAGAGTCAGTAGAAAGGCCTCTTTTGTGTCCTAAGTTTTCATAACTGTGACCTTAATTGACTACCGTCTGTAAGCTGTTAGTGTCTTAACGACCATTCTAACAGGTGCATGTTCATTAATTGTTTAAGGTTCATTGAACAAGCATGGGAAACAGCGTTTAAACCCTTTACAATAAGATCTATGAAGTTATTTGGATTTTTACAAATTATCTTTGATAGACAGGGTCCTGAAAAAGGGACGTTTCTTTTTTTTGCTGAGTTTATTTTAGTCTGTTTATACTACAGCAAGTACTAAGGTATCTATTTTAATCTGATTACAATAACGGCCTCTTGGACAGACTAACCAGACAGAATGTTACAATAATGGCCTCTTGGAAAGACTAACCAGACAGAATGTTACATTAATGGCCTCTTGGACAGACTAACCAGACAGAATGTTACAGAATCCAGACAGAAACACATTAATGGCCTCTTGGACAGACTAACCAGACAGAATGTTACAATAATGGCTTCTTGGACAGACTATCCAGACAGAATGTTACATTAATGGCCTCTTGGACAGACTAACCAGACAGAATGTTACAATAACGGCCTCTTGGAAAGACTAACCAGACAGAATGTTACAATAACGGCCTCTTGGACAGACTCTTGGACAGACTGTCTCTACTGTATATAACCATGGTTGACGTATAGACCAAATCAGAATGTTTATAAATAAAGCTGTTCTGGTAGTTCCAGGTAGACAAAGAGTCCCTGTCTTTGTCTTTGTTCCTGTCCTGTTTGGGCCTTTTGGCTCTGAGCCTGTGTGTCTGATAGGGGTGTCTGATCCCTCTAGGGAGGTCAGGTCTGAGGCCCTGCGCTGCTGTGAGAGAGAGGGGGGGATTATCTCTCCTCAGGCGGTCGGCTGAGACAGTGGAAGTGCTAAGGCTAAGCTACAAGCCTTAAATCCTCTTCCTCCATCGCTACAAGATACTATAGACACTTAGTACATCACAAATGGCACCCTATCCTCTATATAGTGGACTACTAGTTCACCACTAGGGCACTATATAGGGAATAGTGTGCTATTTGGGACACAGCCCCTGTCTCTCACAGACCCAGTATTTAATCTCGAACTAGTTCCAGGGAAACAGTTAACTGCTGTATTAGACTTGGGGTCAAATGTCAGGTACCATAAAAAAGAAAAGGGTCTTGTTCAAATACATCTTGAATCCTTCCTTCTTCCCTTCCTTGACCTAATCACTGATCTAACATGGCTGGGCAGGTGAAAGCAAAGGCCCCAGTACATGGTTTCTATAAGGAAGGATTCATGTGAAGTATTCAATCAGGTGGCTCCTCTTGATCCTCTCAGAGGAACTGATGGGCTGTGTCCCAAATGGCAACCTATTTCCTATGTAGTGCACTACTTTTGACCAGAGCCCTATGAGCCCTAGTCAAGAGTAGTGCACTATAAAGTGAATAGAGGCATTATGGTCTGATGCCAAGTCTCCTCTCAGGATCTGGGTCAAGGTTATATTCTTAGTGTATGAAAAACATCCCCATATGGTCGGAGGGAGTTATTCAGGAGAATAATTGCTTGCTTTGTGTGACGACACATTCAGTCTAACATCGCTCATATATGTTTCATTCTTTCAATATTTATGTGTGTCTGTGTGCGTGATTGTATGTGTGTTTGTATGACTGCCGATGTACTGTTCTGTACTGTACTGTACTGTACTCTACTGCACTGTACTGTACTCTACTGTACTGTACTCTACTGCACTGTACTGCACTGTACTGTACTTTACTGCACTGTACTGTAGTGTACTGTATTGTACTCAACTCTACTGTACTGTACTCTATTGCACTGTACTGTACTCTACTGTACTGTACTCTACTGCACTGTACTGTACTGTAATCAACTCTACTGTACTGTACTCTACAGCCCTGTACTGTATTATACTGTACTGTATTAAACTCTACTGCACTGTACTGTACTCTACTGTACTCAACTCTACTGCACTGTATTCTACTGTACTCTATGCTACTGTACTCTACTGAACTGTACTGTACTCTACTGCACTGCACTGTACTGTACTGTACATTACTGTACTTTACTCAACTCTACTGTACTGTACTCTACTGCACTGCACTGTACTGTACTCAACTCTCCTGTACTCAACTCTACTGTACTGTACTCTACTGTACTCTAAAGTACTGTACTTTACTCTACTATACTCTACTGTACTGTACTCTACTATACTGTAATGTACTCTACTGCACTGTACTGTACTGTACTGTACTCAACTATACTGTAATGTACTCTACTGCACTGTACTGTACTGTACTGTACTGTACTGTACTCAACTATGCTGCACTGTACTCTACTGCACTGTACTGTGCTGTACTTTACTGTACTTTACTCAACTATGCTGCACTGTACTCTACTGCACTGTACTGTACTCTACTGTACTGTACTTTACTGTACTGTACTCAACTATGCTGCACTGTACTCTACTGCACTGTACTGTACTTTACTGTACTTTACTCAACTCTACTGTACTGTACTCTACTGCACTGCACTGTACTGTACTACCTGTACTCAACTCTACTGTACTGTACTTAACTGTACTGTACTCTACTTCATTACTGTACTGTACTGTACTCTACTGTACTCTAAAGTACTGCTACTGTACTGTACTCAACTATACTGTACTCTACTGCACTGTACTGTACTGTACTGTACTCAACTATGTACTGTACTCTACTGCACTGTACTGTACTGTACTGTACTCAACTATATTGCACTGTATTCTACTGCACTGTACTATGCTACTGTACTGTACTCTACTGTATGCTACTGTACTGTAATGTACTGTACTGTATTGTACTGTACTCTACTCTACTGTACTGTACAACTACTGCACTGTATTCTACTGTACTCTATTGTACTGTACTCTACTGTACTGTACTGTGCTGTACTCTACTGTACTCTACTGTTCTGCACTGTACTGTAATGTACTCTACTGCACTGTACTGTACTGTACTGTACTCTATTGTGTACTGTATTGTACTATGCTATTGTACTGTACTCTATGCTACTGTACTGTAATGTACTGTACTGTATTGTACTGTACTCTACTCTACTCTACTGTACTCAACTACTGCACTGTATTCTACTGTACTCTATTGTACTGTACTCTACTGTACTGTACTGTGCTGTACTCTACTGTACTCTACTGTTCTGTACTCTACTGTACTGTACTCTAGTGTACTGTACTGTACTGTGCTCTAGTGTACTGTATTGTACTCTACTGTACTCTAGTGTACTGTGCTGTACTCTAGTGTACTGTGCTGTACTCTACTGTACTCTAGTGTACTGTACTCTACTGTACTCTGGTGTACTGTACTCTACTGTACTCTAGTGTACTGTACTGTACTCTACTGTACTCTAGTGTACTGTACTCTAGTGTACTGTAGTGTACTCTATTGTATTGTACTCTACTGTACTCTAGTGTACTGTAGTGTACTCTACTGTACTCTAGTGTACTGTACTTACTCTACTGTACTCTACTGTATTGTACTGAAACTGATGCAAGCAGAAGAATCAGATTTAAAAAGCAGGTAAAAATACACCTTGTGGAACGGCGGGCTCTGTCAAGTAACACAGACATGGGCACAGACACATGCATACACACACATGATAACATATGCACTATACACAAACGTAGACTTGGATTTTGTGTTATGGATATGTGGTAGTGGAGTATAGGCCTGAGGGCACACACTTAGTTTGTTGTGAATACTGTAACGAATGTTTTATAATGTTTTTTAAATTGTATAACTGCCTTCATTCTGCCGGACCTCAGGAAGAGTATCTGCTGCCTTGGCAGCAGCTAATAGGGATCCATAATATATACAAATACTGCACTGTACTCTACTGCACTGTAATCTACTGCACTGTACTCTACTGTAGTGTACTCTACTGTAC
>NW_024609755.1:370000-399690 GCF_018296145.1 Oncorhynchus tshawytscha
GGGGGGGGGTGTTATCTGTTTTTTATTATGTATGAGTATCTGTTTTATTAGGTATAGTACAGGTTATATCCAGGATGTGACTGGTGGTGGTGGGGGGTGTTATCTGTTTTATTAGGTATAGTACAGGTTATATCCAGGATGTGACTGGTGGTGGTGGGGGTGTTATCTGTTATATACCAGGATGTGACTGGTGGTGGGGGGTGTGTGATCTGTTTGTCCAGTGGAGCATTGTGCTTCTTTTCAGACAGATAATGTCACAGGGATGACCCTCACTTTTACAGCTTTATGAGGGTCACGCACGCACACACGCGCGCACACACACACACACACACACACACACACACACCACTGTGCTCAGACATACACTTGAATCATAGTGATGTTCTGGGGGTTTCCATCTTTTCTTACCTTTCTGTGACATTCTGGCTAAGTGTGATTTACCTACAGACGGGCAGGCAGGCGTACAGACGGACAGACATTTAAGTTTTCTTTCAGTGATTTGTAATGCTAGGTAGATAGTTTGTGTGTGTGTTTGCGTGTGTGCGTGACCCTCATAAATATATGGCTCTACTTTACCCTGGTGCGTCATGTTGCGATGTATCTACATGTGTTGCTATGGAGTGACATGTCCTTTTCATATCCTTCCACTTGATTGACTTCATGGTGGCTCAGTGACTAGTGTCGTTTAAATCAAATCAAATCAAATCAAATTTATTTATATAGCCCTTCGTACATCAGCTGATATCTCAAAGTGCTGTACAGAAACCCAGCCTAAAACCCCAAACAGCAAGCAATGCAGGTGTAGAAGCACGGTGGCTAGGAAAAACTCCCTAGAAAGGCCAAAACCTAGGAAGAAACCTAGAGAGGAACCAAGCTATGTGGGGTGGCCAGTCCTCTTCTGGCTGTGCCGGGTGGAGATTATAACAGAACATGGCCAAGATGTTCAAATGTTCATAAATGACCAGCATGGTCGAATAATAATAAGGCAGAACAGTTGAAACTGGAGCAGCAGCACAGTCAGGTGGAAGTTGAAACTGGAGCAGCAGCATGGCCAGGTGGACTGGGGACAGCAAGGAGTCATCATGTCAGGTAGTCCTGGGGCATGGTGCTAGGGCTCAGGTCAGTTGAAACTGGAACAGCAGCATGGCCAGGTGGACTGGGGACAGCAAGGAGTCATCATGTCAGGTAGTCCTGGGGCATGGTCCTAGGGCTCAGGTCCTCCGAGAGAGAGAATGAAAGAGAGAAGGAGAGAATTAGAGAACGCACACTTAGATTCACACAGGACACCGAATAGGACAGGAGAAGTACTCCAGATATAACAAACTGACCCCAGCCCCCGACACAAACTACTGCAGCATAAATACTGGAGGCTGAGACAGGAGGGGTCAGGAGACACTGTGGCCCCATCCAAGGACACCCCGGACAGGGCCAAACAGGAAGGATATAACCCCACCCACTTTGCCAAAGCACAGCCCCCACACCACTAGAGGGATATCTTCAACCACCAACTTACCATCCTGAGACAAGGCTGAGTATAGCCCACAAAGATCTCCGCCACGGCACAACCCAAGGGGGCGCCAACCCAGACAGGATGACCACAACAGTGAATCAACCCACTCAGGTGACGCACCCCCTCCAGGGACGGCATGAGAGAGCCCCAGTAAGCCAGTGACTCAGCCCCTGTAATAGGGTTAGAGGCAGAGAATCCCAGTGGAAAGAGGGAACCGGCCAGGCAGAGACAGCAAGGGCGGTTCGTTGCTCCAGAGCCTTTCCGTTCACCTTCCCACTCCTGGGCCAGACTACACTCAATCATATGACCCACTGAAGAGATGAGTCTTCAGTAAAGACTTAAAGGTTGAGACCGAGTTTGCGTCTCTGACATGGGTAGGCAGACCGTTCCATAAAAATGGAGCTCTATAGGAGAAAGCCCTGCCTCCAGCTGTTTGCTTAGAAATTCTAGGGACAATTAGGAGGCCTGCGTCTTGTGACCGTAGCGTACGTGTAGGTATGTACGGCAGGACCAAATCAGAGAGATAGGTAGGAGCAAGCCCATGTAATGCTTTGTAGGTTAGCAGTAAAACCTTGAAATCAGCCCTTGCTTTGACAGGAAGCCAGTGTAGAGAGGCTAGCACTGGAGTAATATGATCAAATTTTTGGTTCTAGTCAGGATTCTAGCAGCCGTATTTAGCACTAACTGAAGTTTATTTAGTGCTTTATCCGGGTAGCCGGAAAATAGAGCATTGCAGTAGTCTAACCTAGATGTGACAAAAGCATGGATTAATTTTTCTGCATCATTTTTGGACAGAAAGTTTCTGATTTTTGCAATGTTACGTAGATGGAAAAAGCTGTCCTCGAAATGGTCTTGATATGTTCTTCAAAAGAGAGATCAGGGTCCAGAGTAACGCCAAGGTCCTTCACAGTTTTATTTGAGATGACTGTACAACCATTAAGATTAATTGTCAGATTCAACAGAAGATCTCTTTGTTTCTTGGGACCTAGAACAAGCATCTCTGTTTTGTCCGAGTTTAATAGTAGAAAGTTTGCAGCCATCCACTTCCTTATGTCTGAAACACATGCTTCTAGCGAGGGCAATTTTGGGGCTTCACCATGTTTCATTGAAATGTACAGCTGTGTGTCATCCGCATAGCAGTGAAAATTTACATTATGTTTTCGAATAACATCCCCAAGAGGTAAAATATATAGTGAAAACAATAGTGGTCCTAAAACGGAACCTTGAGGAACACCGAAATTTACAGTTGATTTGTCAGAGGACAAACCATTCACAGAGACAAACTGATATCTTTCCGACAGATAAGATCTAAACCAGGCCAGAACATGTCCGTGTAGACCAATTTGGGTTTAGACAATAGGACAAAGATAACACACAACGATAATAACGACTAAATTGAATACATTACATAATAGACAGGGGTTTCCTTGGCAACCCCGACAACGTTATGTTTAGGTTCCGTGGAGATGTGGGGATGGAATTCCGGGTTGCCAGGCAACGGGCCATTGTGTCCTCAGTGACCCGAGATTGTGGATAGGGATGAGTCACCTCTATTACACACAACTGATCTGCCTTAGGGAGATAAGGGATAGAGAGATAGTGAGAGAGCAAGAAAGATAGAGATAGAGGGAGGGAGGGGTAAAGGTCACAAACAGCAGGACACTGGGGCTGTGATACAGCGTCATCTCTACAGTAGAGAGGGAGGGAGAGGATGGAAGTGAAAGAGACAATGAGAAAGCTCTCTGAACTGGCCGTTTCACAGAACAGCACAGCTGTCTTCAGTATCAACTAGACAGTTCAGCTGGCTCCTAGACATGCAGAGTCTGTTCAAAACATGAATCAGAACCCTCATAGTGTAATGAGTGGTGTTCTGGAATCAGAACCCTCATAGTGTAATGAGTGGTGTTCTGGAATCAGAACCCTCATAGTGTAATGAGTGGTGTTCTGGAATCAGGGCCCTCACAGTATAATGAGTGGTGTTCTGGAATCAGAACCCTCATAGTGTAATGAGTGGTGTTCTGGAATCAGAACCCTCATAGTATAATGAGTGGTGTTCTGGAATCAGAACCCTCATAGTATAATGACATAGTGTAATGAGTGGTGTTCTGGAATCAGAACCCTCATAGTATAATGAGTGGTGTTCTGGAATCAGAACCCTCATAGTATAATGAGTGGTGTTCTGGAATCAGGACCCTCATAGTATAATGAGTGGTGTTCTGGAATCAGGACCCTCATAGTATAATGAGTGGTGTTCTGGAATCAGAACCTCGTAGTATAATGAGTGGTGTTCTGGAATGAAAAAGAGTAAGAGTGGTGTTCTGGAATCAGAACGGTCAGAGAAAGGGGTGTTCTAGAAGAGATAGGAAAGAAAGAGAGGAACAGAAATAGATAATATAGTAAATAATGGGTAGTGCTGTGGAAAAAGAGGCAAGAGGTAGAGCAGGTGAGAGCTAGAAGGAAGGAAAATGTGGAACGTATAAATAGAGAATATAGATTGTACACTGAATGAGTGGTGTTGTGGAGACCTGTCTAACCTCTATATGTCTATGCTCCTGTAGAGAACCTGGATGCTATGATCGCTCTGCAGACCAAGAATAAGCTGGGGAAAACACTGGGGATCCCTGGCATCATCCCTCCTACAGGTAAATATCACCCAGTCAATGGGTATCCCTGGAAAACAGGTAAAATGGGGATCCCTGGCATCATCCCTCCTACAGGTAAATATCACCCAGTCAGTGGGGATCCCTGGCATCATCCCTCCTACAGGTAAATATCACCCAGTCAAGTGGGGATCCCTGGCATCATCCCTCCTACAGGTAAATATCACCCAGTCAGTGGGGATCCCTGGCATCATCCCTCCTACAGGTAAATATCATCCCTCCCCAGTCAGTGGGGATCCCTGGCATCATCAACCCTCCTATCCCTCCAGGTAAATATCACCCAGTCAGTGGGGATCCCTGGCATCATCCCTCCTACAGGTAAATATCAACCAGTCAGTGGGGATCCGTAGCATCATCCCTCAGTCAGTGGGGATCCCTGGTACAAATATCACCCAGTCACTATGGAGTGACCTGTCCTTTTCATATCATTCCACCTGATTGTCCTTGCGGTGGCTCTGTGACTAGTGTCAGGTAAATCTACAGTCACTGTACTTTTCATTATTCCCTTCTGGATGTGTTTATTTTTATGGATGGTTATGGTAAAGGTAAATGTAAGGTTAAGGTACTTTGCTTAGACAGGTTGTGTAATACTGAACTTCCCCTTTAAGGGTTGGGTGTTGTGGGGTTGGGTTGGGTGTTGTTGGGTGTGGTATGGTTGGGTTGTGTGTGGTGTGGTTGGGTTGTGTGTGGTGGGGTTTGGGTTGGGTGTGGGGGGTGGGGTTGGGTTGGGTTGGATGTGGTGGAGTTGGGTTGGGTCTGGTGGGGTTAGGTTAGGTTAGGTTGGGTGGGATTAGTTTGGGTTGGGTGTGGTTGGGTGTGGTGTGGTGGGGTTAGGTTAGGTTAGGTTGTGTGTGGTGTGGTTGTGTTGGGTGTGGTTGGGTTGGGTTGGGTTTGGGTGGGGTTAGGTTGGGTTGGGTTGGGTGAGGTTGGGTTGGGTTTGGGTTGGGTGGGGTTAGGTTGGGTGTGGTTGGGTTGGGTGTAGTGGGGTGGGGTTGAGTTGGGTTCAGTCGGGTTGAGTTTGGTTGGTGGTAACTGTCTGTTGTTGTGCCTGTGTTGCAGGGAAGACCCCAGAAGACGATGACAACACCAAGGCAGAGGCGGCCAAGATGCAGAAGGAGTATGAGAACCTGAAAGACTCAACCAAGGAAGAAGCGCCGTCCACTGAGACCAGAGGCGAGTTCAAGAAGGATTCTGTTTGCAGCGAACATGTTACCAGAGTAACCATTTCAGTTGAACAATTTTAATGAACATTTCAAAATGTTATCTCCCTCTCTATTATAGATCACCCAGGCAAGTCTGAGATCTACTTGGAAGCCATCAGGAAGAACATTGAGTGGCTGAAGAAACACAACAAAGACGAGGGCAAAGACGGTAAGACAACTATATATATATATATATATATATATATATATATATATATATATATATATATATATATATGTGTATATATATATGTATACATATGTATATATATATATATATATGTATATATATATATATGTGTATGTATATGTGTGTATATATATGTATGTATATATATGTGTGTATATATATGTATGTATATATATATGTATATATATATATACACAGAGAGAGAGAGAGAGAGAGGCACTCTCTTTAAAACTTTTGAGTAATTCTAATCATTTTTTGTTGATATTGTTTTGTCTGCTCACTTTTGTTTATTGTTTATTTCACTTGCTTGGCAATGTTAACACGTTTCCCATGCTAATAAAGCCCCTTGAATTGAGAGAGAGACAGACAGACAGATTCTTGTCTGTCTGGTATAGGATTGGTGTTGGAGTCAACAAGGCTGGCTGCTGTCCATTATGCTGTACGTAGAGTCTGTCTGGAGAATCTATACAATCTCTGTAGGACCCAAACAGTCCCTTTGTTCAGTGTACAGTTTCAGCTAACGTTCCAACATTAGTACACACACACACTCACACACACATACACACACACCCGCCCGCCCCTCCTACTGCAAACGGTGTCTGGTCACAGATAAGTCTGTAGCGACACACTGAAGAATAGTTAAATTAAAGTCTGCTTTGTCCAGCAGGATTTGCAATTAAAATAAGCTTGGTGGGTGATGCATTACCCCACACCTCATGAATATGGATAAGGCTTGGTATGCATCCCAAATGGCACATTATTCCCTATATAGTGCACTACTGGCACTACCCTATGGGCCCTGGTCAAAAGTAGTGCATTCCATAGGGACTAGAATGCCATTTGGAACTGGGACACAGACTTGATGAGTCTGCTGCCCTAATTACTGTGATGTGTGTGTGTGCATGTGTGCGTGTGTGTGTGTATCTACTCCCAGTTACCCTCATCAACCCTCACAGCAGAGGACCCAGACCAGAACATTTCCTGGTTATGACACTGCAACTATCAGCCATTGTTTCATTGACTTAATGTAATCCTGTAGACATCCACTGGTCAGTAAGAGTGAAGCAGATTCGGTCAGCCAAGTGTTCCGTCAGTTCCCATTGGTGGTTCATTGAGTAGAAGACTATGAAATGTTAATGAGGGTAGTCTATACATTGGTATGAGACCAGCCCAGTCCAACTGTCTGGTGTGGAGGACCACTGGGACCTCCTACAGTACCAATCAACTGTCTATTGTACAGCCATAAAGACAGACACTTAGATATAGTTTGTTGTTATATTGGAGGTATAATTAGTTATAGATATGTTTAGGATATTCTTATGGTGAGTGTATTTTCTCTCTCCTGAGTGTACTGTCCAGGGACCGTATTTATCAATCACCTAAGAGTAGGAGTTCTGATTAGGGATCAGTTCTGCCTTTTAGATCACAAAGAATACGATTACATGGACAGGGAAAAAGTACTCCCACCCTGAGACGCTTGATACATCTCCTCTCTATATATACAGTATACTCTCTTCTTTTGGCTGTGTGTCTTTGCAGGTCCTTCTCTCTCTTTTTCTTTCTCCTCTATCCTATCTCTGTCTCTGTCTCTCTCGCTCTCTCTCTTTCTCTCTCTCTCTCCTCTATCCTCTCTCTGTTATTTTGTCTGTGTGTGTTTAGTGCAGGTCCTCCCTCTCTCCTCTCTCTCTCCTCTCTTCTCTCTCTTCACTCTCTCTCTCCACTCTCCTCTCTCTACTCTCTCTCCTCTATCCTCTCTCCTATCTACCCTGTCTCTTCTCTCTCCTCTCTCTCCTCTCAAAGAGACTGAAATAGCTGCATTTTGGAGCTGCCTTACTCAACAAAAATGTACCAAAACAACAATACAATGGGAAAGTGACAATACAATGGGAAAGTGACAATACAATGGGAAAGTGACAATACAATGGGAAAGTGACAATACAATGGGAAAGTGACAATACAATGGGAAAGTGACAATACAATGGGAAAGTAACAATACAATGGGAAAGTGACAATACATGGGAAAGTGACAATACATGGGAAAGTGACAATACATGGGAAAGTGACAATACAATGGGAAAGTGACAATACAATGGGAAAGTGACAATACAATGGGAAAGTGACAATACAATGGGAAAGTGACAATACAATGGGAAAGTGACAATACAATGGGAAAGTGACAATACAATGGGAAAGTGACAATACAATGGGAAAGTGACAATACAATGGGAAAGTGACAATACAATGGGAAAGTGACAATACATGGGAAAGTAACAATACATGGGAAAGTAACAATACATGGGAAAGGACAATACATGGGAAAGTGACAATACAATGGGAAAGTGACAAACAATGGGAAAGTGACAATACAATGGGAAAGTAACAATACATGGAAAGTGACAATACAACGGGAAAGTGACAATACAATGGGAAAGGGAAAGTAACAATACATGGGAAAGTAACAATACATGGGAAAGTAACAATACAATGGGAAAGTAACAATACAATGGGAAAGTAACAATACAATGGGAAAGTGACAATACATGGGAAAGTGACAATACATGGGAAAGTGACAATACATGGGAAAGTGACAATACATGGGAAAGTAACAGTGTATGCTTTATTAGATCAAGCGATTAAAAAAAATATATATACAGTGCCTTGCGAAAGTATTCGGCCCCCTTGAACTTTGCGACCTTTTGCCACATTTCAGGCTTCAAACATAAAGATATAAAACTGTATTTTTTTGTGAAGAATCAACAACAAGTGGGACACAATCATGAAGTGGAACGACATTTATTGGATATTTCAAACTTTTTTAACAAATCAAAAACTGAAAAATTGGGCGTGCAAAATTATTCAGCCCCTTTACTTTCAGTGCAGCAAACTCTCTCCAGAAGTTCAGTGAGGATCTCTGAATGATCCAATGTTGACCTAAATGACTAATGATGATAAATACAATCCACCTGTGTGTAATCAAGTCTCCGTATAAATGCACCTGCACTGTGATAGTCTCAGAGGTCCGTTAAAAGCGCAGAGAGCATCATGAAGAACAAGGAACACACCAGGCAGGTCCGAGATACTGTTGTGAATAAGTTTAAAGCCGGATTTGGATACAAAAATATTTCCCAAGCTTTAAACATCCCAAGGAGCACTGTGCAAGCGATAATATTGAAATGGAAGGAGTATCAGACCACTACAAATCTACCAAGACCTGGCCGTCTCTCTAAACTTTCAGCTCATACAAGGAGAAGACTGATCAGAGATGCAGCCAAGAGGCCCATGATCACTCTGGATGAACTGCAGAGATCTACAGCTGAGGTGGGAGACTCTGTCCATAGGACAACAATCAGTCGTATATTGCACAAATCTGGCCTTTATGGAAGAGTGGCAAGAAGACAGCCATTTCTTAAAGATATCCATAAAAAGTGTTGTTTAAAGTTTGCCACAACTTTTTGGCAACAATGCAAAATGTTATGATTGGCGTAAAAGCAACACAGCTCATCACCCTGAACACACCATCCCCACTGTCAAACATGGTGGTGGCAGCATCATGGTTTGGGCCTGCTTTTCTTCAGCAGGCACAGGGAAGATGGTTAAAATTGATGGGAAGATGGATGGAGCCAAATACAGGACCATTCTGGAAGAAAACCTGATGGAGTCTGCAAAAGACCTGAGACTGGGACGGAGATTTGTCTTCCAACAAGACAATGATCCAAAACATAAAGCAAAATCTACAATGGAATGGTTCAAAAATAAACATATCCAGGTGTTAGAATGGCCAAGTCAAAGTCCAGACCTGAATCCAATCGAGAATCTGTGGAAAGAACTGAAAACTGCTGTTCACAAATGCTCTCCATCCAACCTCACTGAGCTCGAGCTGTTTTGCAAGGAGGAATGGGAAAAAAATTCAGTCTCTCGATGTGCAAAACTGATAGAGACATACCCCAAGCGACTTACAGCTGTAATCGCAGCAAAAGGTGGCGCTACAAAGTATTAACTTAAGGGGGCTGAATAATTTTGCACGCCCAATTTTTCAGTTTTTGATTTGTTAAAAAAGTTTGAAATATCCAATAAATGTCATTCCACTTCATGATTGTGTCCCACTTGTTGTTGATTCTTCACAAAAAATACAGTTTTATATCTTTATGTTTGAAGCCTGAAATGTGGCAAAAGGTCGCAAAGTTCAAGGGGGCCGAATACTTTCGCAAGGCACTGTATATGTTACCCCCCTTTTCTCCCCAATCTTGTCTCATCGCTACAACTCCCCAACAGGCTCGGGAGGTGAATGTCGAGTCATGCGTCCTCTGAAACATAACACGCCAAACTACACTTCTTAACACCCGCCCACTTAACCTGGAAGCCAGCCGCACCAATGTGTCGGAGGAAACACCATTCAACTGATGACTGAGGTCAGTCTGCAGGTGCCTGGCCCAACACAAGGAGTCGCTAGAGCGCCGCGATGAGCCAAGTAAAGCCCCCCCAGCCAAACCCTCCCCTAACCCGGATGACGCTGGGCCAATTGTGCACCGCCCCATGGGACTCCCGATCACCGCCGGTTGTGATATAACCTCGAATCCGGGTCTGTAGTGATGCATCTAGCACTGCGATGCAGTGCCTTAGACCGCCTCGCCAGTCAGGAGGCCCATAAAATTGTTTTCTAACTGATATGATGCAGTTTATTGTTGTGACATGAAATAACAGAATTGCATGAAAATCTCTGTTATTTTGGTGGGGCCTCGTCCCACCTGCCCTACGTAGGGCATTGCCACTGTGTGTGTGTGGAGTGCAGGTCTCCTCTCTGTACCCATTGTGGTTGATTAGTATGCCAGTCAGGCAGTCCGGTGGGTGTCTGGGAAGAGAGGGGCCTCTCGTCCTTACTGATGGCAGAGAGGAGACATCTGATGGGGAGGTAATAGAGGGAGTCAGGACCCTGTCAACATGGAGCTACTCATAGAGGAAAACACACACTATCACACACACACACACAGTAGGAAACAGGTTCCACTTCCTGTTTGAGTATGCCAGTGAGCTTTCCTCAGGTACTGACACTGTTGGGTTATTCACCAGAAGATCTATTCACCCAGATATGATCACTTATGGAAATGAGATGTGAAGTCACTCAAAAGTCCCGTGAACAGTTTGTAATGTGTAGGGAACGGTTTGTAATGTGTAGGGAATGGTTTGTAATGTGTAGGGAATGGTTTGTAGGGAATGGTTTGTGTAGGGAATGGTTTGTAATGTGTAGGGAATGGTTTGTAATGTGTAGGGAATGGTTTGTAATGTGTATGGAACGGTTTGTAATGTGTAGGGAATGGTTTGTAATGTGTAGGGAATGGTTTGTAATGTGTAGGGAATGGTTTGTAATGTGTAGGGAATGGATTGTAATGTGTAGGGAATGGTTTGTAATGTGTAGGGAATGGATTGTAATGTGTAGGGAACAGTTTGTAATGTGTAGGGAACAGTTTGTAATGTGTAGGGAATGGTTTGTAATGTGTAGGGAACAGTTTGTAATGTGTAGGGAACAGTTTGTAATGTTTGTAGTGTAGGGAACAGATTGTAATGTGTAGGGAACAGTTTATAATGTGTAGGGAACAGATTGTAATGTGTAGGGAACGGTTTGTAATGTGAAGGGAACGGTTTGTTCAGGCCCTGTTTCCCAAGCAGCTGAAGGCTGGCCCAGGTCTGGACTTCAATGGAGATTCTCCATTGAAGTCATTTTAGTCCAGGACCAGGCTTAATCTGTGTCTGGGAAAGCAGCCTATAGTGTATAAGAGAGCATTTAGATTAGCCACAGATATTAGAGAGGATGTTCTGATCTGTTTCTGTATCATTTGTATATTGTAAACACAATTTACTGAGTGACATTATAATGAATTATGGAAATATCAGCTCAACGCAGGCTTTTATTTAAAACCCATTAGGTTTGTTTTGTTTCTCTCCCTCTCTCCCTCTCTGTTTCTCTCTCTATCCCTCTCTCCCTCTCTGTTTCTCTCTCTCTCCTATCCCTCTCTCTGTTTCTCTCTTCTCTCCCTCTCTCTGTTTCTCTCTCTCTCTCTCTCTCTCCCTCTCTCTGTTTCTCTCCCTCTCTCCCTCTCTGTTTCTCTCTCTATCCCTCTCTCCCTCTTTCTGTTTCTCTCCCTCTCTCCCTCTCCCTCTCTATCCTCTCTCCCTCTCTCTGTTTCTCTCCCTCTCTCCCTCTCTGTTCTCTCTATCCCTCTCTCCCCTCTCTGTTTCTCTCTCTCTCCCTCCCTCTCTCCCTCTCTGTTTCTCCCCTCTCTATCCCTCTCTCCCTCTCTCTGTTTCTCTCCCTCTCTCCCTCTCCATTCTCCTGTTTTCTCTCCCGCTCTCTCTCTGTTTCTCTCCCTCTTTCTCTCTGTTTCTCTCTCTCTCTCTATGTCTGTCTCCCTCTCTGTTCTATCCCTCTCTCCTCTCTCTGTTTCTCTCTCTCTCCCTCCCTCTCTGTTTCTCTCTCTCTGTTTCTCTCTCTCTCTCTCTCCGTCTGTCTCTCTCTGTTCAATACAGCTGGGAGACAACATTACACAGTCATGGAAACAGAGTGGTTGCCTGGGAAACACACCACTTACTGTATTTACCCTGGCCCAGCTCCTTCCATTAGAGATGTGTGTGTGTGTGTGTGTACTGTGTGTGCATGCTGTGTGTGTGTGTGTGTGTGTGTTTGTTCTAGGCATTGGTACAGGGTGGCTAGCGTACATGTCTGTTGTGTTTGTTCTAGGCATTGGAACAGATGGACACTCTCTGTCAGTACATACTGTAGCTAGAGGAACAGATGGACACTTCTCTGTCAGTACATACTGTAGCTAGAGGAACAGATGGACACTTCTCTGTCAGTACATACTGTAGCTAGAGGAACAGATGGACACTTCTCTGTCAGTACATACTGTAGCCAGGGGAACAGATGGACACTTCTCTGTCAGTACATACTGTAGCTAGAGGAACAGATGGACACTTCTCTGTCAGTACATACTGTAGCCAGGGAACAGATGGACACTTCTCTGTCAGTACATACTGTAGCTAGAGGAACAGATGGACACTTCTCTGTCAGTAGAGGAACATACTGTCAGCTGTAGAGGAACAGATGGACACTTCTCTGTCAGTACATACTGTAGCTAGAGGAACAGATGGACACTTCTCTGTCAGTACATACTGTAGCTAGAGGAACAGATGGACACTTCTCTGTCAGTACATACTGTAGCTAGAGGAACAGATGGACACTTCTCTGTCAGTACATACTGTAGCTAGAGGAACAGATGGACACTTCTCTGTCAGTACATACTGTAACTAGAGGAACAGATGGACACTTCTCTGTCAGTACATACTGTAGCTAGAGGAACAGATGGACACTTCTCTGTCAGTACATACTGTAGCTAGAGGAACAGATGGACACTTCTCTGTCAGTACATACTGTAGCTAGAGGAACAGATGGACACTTCTCTGTCAGTACATACTGTAGCCAGGGGAACAGATGGACACTTCTCTGTCAGTACATACTGTAGCCAGGGGAACAGATGGACACTTCTCTGTCAGTACATACTGTAGCTAGAGGAACAGATGGACACTTCTCTGTCAGTACATACTGTAGCTAGAGGAACAGATGGACACTTCTCTGTCAGTACATACTGTAGCTAGAGGAACAGATGGACACTTCTCTGTCAGTACATACTGTAGCTAGAGGAACAGATGGACACTTCTCTGTCAGTACATACTGTAGCTAGAGGAACAGATGGACACTTCTCTGTCAGTACATACTGTAGCTAGAGGAACAGATGGACACTTCTCTGTCAGTACATACTGTAGCCAGGGGAACAGATGGACACTTCTCTGTCAGTACATACTGTAACTAGAGGAACAGATGGACACTTCTCTGTCAGTACATACTGTAGCTAGAGGAACAGATGGACACTTCTCTGTCAGTACATACTGTAGCTAGAGGAACAGATGGACACTTCTCTGTCAGTACATACTGTAGCCAGGGGAACAGATGGACACTTCTCTGTCAGTACATACTGTAACTAGAGGAACAGATGGACACTTCTCTGTCAGTACATACTGTAGCTAGAGGAACAGATGGACTGTTCTGTCTGCTTGACTCCATATCACCATCATTATCACAACCTCCTAGAGGAACAGATGGACACTTCTCCACACTAGAGGAACAGATGGACACTCCTCCAGGGGAACAGATGGACACTTCCTTCAGTACTACTGTAGCCAGGGAACAGATGGACACTCCCTCCTCCTCCATACTGTAGCCAGGGGAACCTCCTGGACACTTCTCCTCCCTCCTAGCTAGAGGAACAGATGGACTGTTCCTCTGCTTGACTCCATATCACCATCATTCCTCCAACCTCCACACCTCCTTCCTCCACACTCCTCCTCCCTCCTCCACACTCCTCCCTCCTCCACACTCCTCCTCCCTCCTCCCTCCTCCACATTCCTCCCTCCTCCACAGTCCTCCTCCTCCTCCACACTCATCCAGAGTCCTCCTCCCTCCTCCACACTCCTCCTCCCTCCTCCACAGTCCTCCTTTCTCCTCCACACTCCTCCTCCCTCCTCCAAACTCCTTCTCCACACTCCACACTCCTCCTCCCTCCTCCACTCCTCCTCCTTCCTCCACACTCCTCCTCCTCTCTCCTCCACACTCCTCCCCTCCCTCCTCCACACTCCTCCACACTCCTCCTCCCTCCTCCATACTCCTCCTCTCTCCTCCACACTCCTCCTTCCTCCTCCACACTCCTCCCTCTCCTCCACACTCCTCCTCTCCTCCTCCACACTCCCTCCTCCCTCCTCCACCCTCCTCCTCCCTCCTCCACACTCCTTCCTCCTCCACCCTCCTCCTTCCTCCTCCACACTCCTCCTCCCTCCTCCTCCACACTCCTCCTCTCTCCTCCACACTCCCTCCTTCCTCCTCCACACTCCTCCTCTCTCCTCCACACTCCTCCTCCCTCCTCCACACTCCTCCTCCCTCCTCCACACTTGTCCTCCCTCCTCCCAGCTCCCACCCCTTCTATGTACACTTACATGTGTATTCTATAGTAACTTGATAGGATGCTGATCCTTTGTCAGATAAATGATTGTTTGAATACCAACAGAACTACTTGTTGTGAAAGCACCTGTCTCTCATCTACGGCTGCTTAAACACCACACCAGTAGAAATACACTTTTTCAAACTGAAAGACGATGGCCAGAGCCTACTCATGATGTTGCATAACCATTTAAATCAATAAATCATTGTTATAGTTAAAGTATGATATATTTGGGTTTAAGATGTCAAAACCGAACTGTGCACTTCGGACAAATCTGTGTGAATGCAGTGTCTTTTCCTATGATGTGACATGCTAATTATTTTCAGCCTACGTTTAGTTTCAGGATTTACACAATCCTCGTTCACATTTTTCCAGATTAGATTGTAATCTGTCTCTATTCTTGTGTATTTTATTCCAGATTACGACCTGTCCAAATTGAGGGACTTCATGGACCAACAAGTGGACTCCTACATTGACAAGGGCATCATCGAGAAGGGTGAGGGAGAGACCATCAAGAGGATCTACGGCAGCCTGTAACCTTCAACCAACCTTAAAATAACCAACAACCAACCTTCAAACACCTACGACCAACCTTCAAAAAACCCACTGGAAATGTATGACGATTGATAAACCTATGAATAGGGCCTAGAGTTGTTCCTGTTCTGGAAACATGGTTTGGAAAAACTCCTGGCTTTACGACTCACTCACAATGAGCAGAATCCAAACTTGACATGATGATCCCAGAAAGTAACTGTCTGATTTTTGTGTGAATTCTTACCTTGATGTCAGTGGGAGTTTGGTGTGAAAGTTTGAGTAAAGCGAGTGGATCTCAAGTTAGGATTCGGCCTCTATGAGATGAAAGGTATGACCTTTATGTATTAAAAATAAACCATTTAGGCAAAAACATATTGTATTTGACATTTCCAGAAAGCTGGAATGCAATAATGGTAATATTATCACTGAAAGTATATATTCAACTATACTGCTAGAAAACAATCAGCAATAGTCCGATGTCACTGAATGGCACTGACTCGATTAGGAAGGGAAATTCAATAGTCCGATGTCACTGAATGGCACTGACTCGATTGGGAAGGGGAAATTCAATAGTCCGATGTCACTGAATGGCACTGACTCGATTGGGAAGGGGAAATTCAATAGTCCGATGTCACTGAATGGCACTGACTCGATTGGGAAGGGGAAATTCAATAGTCCGATGTCACTGAATGGCACTGACTCGATTGGGAAGGGGAAATTCAAAGTCCGATGTCACTGAATGGCACTGACTCGATTGGGAAGGGGAAATTCAATAGTCCGATGTCACTGAATGGCACTGACTCGATTGGGAAATTCAATAGTCCGATGTCACTGAATGGCACTGACTCGATTGGGAAATTCAATAGTCCGATGTCACTGAATGGCACTGACTCGATTGGGAAATTCAATAGTCCGATGTCACTGAATGGCACTGACTCGATTGGGAAGGGGAAATTCAATAGTCCGATGTCACTGAATGGCACTGACTCGATTAGGAAGGGGAAATTCAATAGTCCGATGTCACTGAATGGCACTGACTCGATTAGGAAGGGGAAATTCAATAGTCCGATGTCACTGAATGGCACTGACTCGATTGGGAAGGGGAAATTCAATAGTCCGATGTCACTGAATGGCACTGACTCGATTGGGAAGGGGAAATTCAATAGTCCGATGTCACTGAATGGCACTGACTCGATTAGGAAGGGGAAATTCAATAGTCCGATGTCACTGAATGGCACTGACTCGATTGGGAAATTCAATAGTTATTCTGTCAAATCAATTGACTAACTGATCTACTTACTAGACGACAGCTTTGACTACCTTGAGGAGTGAAATGTTGACCTACTGAGGGGGAATGAGTGTTCAACCATCCCAATGGACACACACTGGTTGACTCAACGTTGTTTCCACGTCATTACGTTGAACCAATTTGGAATAGACGTTGAATTGATGTCTGTGCCTAGTGGAAAGGATGTGTCCCAAATGGCATACTATTCCATATTTAGTGCATTATTTTTGACTAGGCCCCATAGGGCTCTGGTTAAAAATAGTGCACTATATAGGAAGTAGGGTGCCATTTGGCACAGAGATAGGTCTGATAGTAGAGTTCCAACTTTAGCTTTCTCATCAATTGCAGGTAATATGTATGTCTTTGCAATAGACTTTTGCAACAAGTACACATATATCTAAATGTATTCATTCTATGTAATCTGTCCTATCATATTCTAATTCTTATTTTTTCAATCCAGCATCAATGTAAAATCTATTGTATTAAGGCTTTTAACTCAACCAAAAACAGTTGTGTTGTCCAGTATCATTTCAGCCCTGTATGTCCTTCCTCTCCTCTTCGTTCTGGGGTAACTCCTTTGGGGCCCTCCAGGGGCCCTGTTTGTGTCATTTCCCTCTATCTGATTTCTGCAAAATGGGTAGTAGTGGGAAGTTGCCTCTAGATGCTGATCGTGGATCAGTTGTATATTTTCCCCACTAATGGTAAAGGTTAGGATTGTGTGAGGACAAGCTGATCCTAGATCTGTCCCCAGCTTCAATATGTCTCAGTATATTTAACATGTATACTACCACTCTAGAGACACAAAATTAAGTATTTTTAAATGTAAATATTTGTGATGTTTTTTCCAAAAATGTAAAAGCAATTAAAACATTGCCTTTCTTCATGTGTAGTTGACTCCGATAAAGAGAATATCAAAGGCTTCATCCCAAATGGCACCCTATTCCCTATAAAGTGCACGACTTCTGACCAGAGCCTTATGGGCCTTAATATGGAATAGGGTGCTATTTGGGATGCAAACTTTGTGTGAGACAATGTAGTTCCTCATGTTGCTACCTGACATTAAGAGGCAGGGTTTTCAGCCAATATGGTTATTGATGGAGAGAGAGAGCTGATGCTCATAACTTTGAATATTGAGTCACATTCCAGATGATTCCCCGTATAGTGACATCTATCCTCTCTGATCCTATGGAAACACATGAAGCTGTTCAACTCTTCTTTCTTGAAACATTCAACTATCAGAGGGGTGGGTAGCCTCAGAGGCCCAGGCTTCTCACCTTATCGTCCAGTCAACAAGATGAGATTTGGAAGGATGCCACATGAGACTAGAGGAGCGGAACTCAGTAAGATGTACAACAACATTTATCATCAACAAAAACAAGTAGGCAACCAAGAGAAGTCTGTTTTAAAGTTGCATTTATTCATCCTCAAATCAAGAAGAAAAAGCACATTAAATCTCAGCCATGGTTTCATTTGTACAGTATTTCACACACTTAAAAACAACAGCACATTCACTCTTCAAACAGAGCTTTCCTTTTATGTCACCAATGAATGCTTCAAAACAGGTAAACAAAACACCACCACCCCCTCCCATCCACAGCTTCAGCACCCCTCCCATCCACAGCTTCAGCACCCCTCCCATCCAGCTTCAGCACCCCTCCCATCCACAGCAGCACCCTCCCATCCACAGCTTCAGCACCCCTCCCATCCACAGCACCCCTCCCATCCACAGCTTCAGCACCCTCCCATCCACAGCTTCACCACCCCTCCCATCCACAGCTTCAGCACCCCTCCCATCCACAGCTTCAGCACCCCTCCCATCCACAGCTTCAGCACCCCTCCCATCCACAGCTTCTGGTTGAGAATTCAGTCGAGGGATACATCCAAAATGGCACCCTATTCTCTATGTTATACACTACTCTTGACCAAAACCCTACGGGCCCTGGTCAAAAGTAGTGCACTACATAGGGAGTAGGGAGCCATTTGGGACGCAGTCAATGTAGGGTATAAATAGGCTGCCATTATGGAAGCAGCCTAGTAGAGGAGGAAGAGGAGGAGGAGGAGGAAAAGAGTAGGAGAGGAGGAAGTAGAAAGGAGTGGAAGAGGAGGAAGAGAAGAGAAGGAGAGGAGGAGGAAAAGAGGAGGAGAGGAGGAAAAGAGAGGAGGAGGAAGAGGAGGTAATACTGGAGGCTTCTCCATCCATCTGGTGGACTGATGCTATTCTAGGAGGGATTGGATCATCAGTGTTAGGGTAAAAGCCAGTATCGAACTAATCCCCCAAACACACACACACACACCTGTGTGTTTCCTGTGTATGTGTGTGTGTGGTATACACAGACCAGAGAGTTATTCTGTACAGCAGCAGCATGTAGACTTGTAGTGAGTGGATGAGTGTCATAGTAACAGACTACCTGCTGTTCAGATGATTGACAGCAGTTGAACAGTACAAAACCAGAAGAATACTAATATTAAAACATATGATAATGACACTAATATTAAAAAGGCAAAGGATGAATCCTCAGTTGAAACACTTAGACATGACAGTGTGATGGTTTGGTAAAAGAGAGATACAGGAAGAGAAAGGTAGGAAGGATTGATGGGTGGATGGGTGTTAATCAGGGCTTCAGGTAAACGTGTCCTTTAGATCTCCTGGTATGATGAAACAGGAAGTGTGTATTCCTCTTCACTGTCCCTGTGAACAAATAGAACACACACGTTAGCACACACCAACACACTTAAACGGGACTGACCCCATGCAGACTTTCCGCACCTCATCCACTCACGCCCACAGATATACACTCATCCACACTCACACTGATATACACTCATCCACACTCACAGATATACACTCATCCACACACACATGCGCACGCACGCACACACGCAGGGTAGCCTAGTAGTTAGAGCGTTGGACTAATAACCGGAAGGTTGCAAGTTCGAATCCCCGAGCTGACAAAGTACAAATCTGTCGTTCTGCCCCTGAACAGGCAGTTAACCCACTGTTATTGAAAATAAGAATTTGTTCTTAACTGACTTGCCTCTAAAAAAAAATATATATACATCCATAATTGCCTTGTTCAGGGGCAGAACGACAGATTTTCACCTTGTCGGCTCGGGGGATCCAATCTTGCAACCTTACAGTTAACTAGTCCAACGCAATAACGACCTGCCTCTCTCTCATTGCACTCCACAAGGAGACTGCCTGTTACGCGAATGCAGTAAGCCAAGGTAAGTTGCTAGCTAGCATTAAATTTATCTAATAAAAAACAATCAATCATAATCACTAGTTAACTACACATGGTTGATGATATTACTAGATATTATCTAGCGTGTCCTGCGTTGCATATAATCTGACTGAGCAAACAAGCATACAAGTATCTACAGTAATTTCCGGACTATAAGCCGCTACTTTTTTCCCACGCGTTGAACCTCGCGGTTTATACAATGACACGGTTAATTTATGGATTTTTCCCTCTTTCACAAGATTCATGCCGCCAAAAAACTGAGCACCGTCACATAATGTGACGTAAATCGAGCGCGCTCAAACTTCCCATCATTCTGATTACAGTAGTCATTTTGTCACCCTCATCATGGCAAAGAAACGGAGAAATGCATATGATGCAGCTTTCAAGTTGAAGGCGATCGATCTGGCTGTTGGAAAAGGAAATAGAGCTGCTGACAGCGTGGAGCATTGTCAAAAAATCCACTATCATCAACGGGTTTGGAACGGCTGGACTGCTGCGTGTTGAAGAGGGCAGCGATCCAACATCGGATGAAGCAATTCTGAGGCTATTCAACTCCGACACCGAAGGAGATGACTTCAGTGGTTTCAGTGCACAGGAGGAGGAAGATAGTGACCAATGACTTTCTTGGTAGACTACTGTTTCATTTTTGTTACAAGCCTTGTTTCGTTAAAGCCTATTTATTTTTGTTACAAGCCGTGTTTCGTTTAAAGGCTGTGTAAAGTTAATTTGTTTCAATGTACCGGTAGGCACTTGCAGCTTATAGACATGTGCGGCTTATTTATGTACAAAATACATATTTTTTAATAATTCAGTGGGTGCGGTTTATATTCAGGTGCGCTTAATAGTCCAGTAATTACGGTAAGTATCTGACTGAGCGGTGGTAGGCAGAAGCAGTAAACATTCATTCAAACAGCACTTTCGTGAGTTTTGCCAGCAGCTCTTCGTTGTGTGTCAAGCATTGCGCTGTTTATGACTTCAAGCCTATCAACTCCAGAGATGAGGCTGGTGTAACCGAAGTGAAATGGCTAGCTAGTTAGCGTGCGCTAATAGTGTTTCAAACGTCACTTGCTCTGAGCCTTGGGGTGGTTGTTCCCCTTGCTCCGCATGGGTAACGCTGCTTCGATGGTGGCTGTTGTCGTTGTGTTGCTGGTTCGAGCCCAGGGAGGAGCGAGGAGAGGGACGGAAGCTATACTGTTACACTGGCAATACTAAAGTGGCTATAAGAACATCCAATAGTCAAAGGTTAATGAAATACAAATGGTATAGAGGGAAATAGTCCTAAAATTCCTATAATAACTACAACCTAAAACTTCTTACCTGGGAATATTGAAGACTCATGTTAAAAGGAACCACCAACTTTCATATGTTCTCATGTTCTGAGCAAGGATCTGAAACCTTAGCTTTTTACATGGCACATATTGCACTTTTACTTTCTTCTCCAACACTTTGTTTTTGCATTATTTAAACCAAATTGAACATGTTTCATTATTTACTTGAGGCTAAATTGATTTTATTGATGTATTATATTAAGTTAATATAAGTGTTCATTCAGTATTGTTGTAATTGTCATTATTACAACAACAAAAAAATGGTCAGATTCTCTCAATCACTCCTTAGCCCCTTCCATCTTCTCTCCATCACTCCTTACCACCTTCCATCTTCTCTCCATCACTCCTTAGCCCCTTCCATCTTCTCTCCATCACTCATTAGCCCCTTCCATCTTCTCTCCACTCCAGCCCCTTCCATCTTCTCTCCATCCTTAGCCCCTTCCATCTTCTCTCCATCACTCCTTAGCCCCTTCCATCTTCTCTCCATCACTCCTTACCACCTTCCATCTTCTCTCCATCACTCCTTACCACCTTCCATCTTCTCTCCATCACTCCTTACCACCTTCCATCTTTTCTCCATCACTCCTTAGCCCCTTCCATCTTCTCTCCATCACTCCTTAGCCCCTTCCATCTTCTCTCCATCACTCCTTAGCCCCTTCCATCTTCTCTCCATCACTCCTTCCATCTTCTCTCCATCACTCCTTAGCCCCTTCCATCTTCTCTCCATCACTCCTTACCACCTTCCATCACTCCTTAGCCCCTTCCATCTTCTCTCCATCACTCCTTACCACCTTCCATCTTCTCTCCATCACTCCTTAGCCCCTTCCATCTTCTCTCCATCACTCCTTAGCCCCTTACATCTTCTCTCCATCACTCCTTACCACCTTCCATCTTCCATCTTCTCTCCATCACTCCTTACCACCTTCCATCTTCTCTCCATCACTCCTTACCACCTTCCATCTTCTCTCCATCACTCCTTACCACCTTCCATCTTTTCTCCATCACTCCTTAGCCCGTTCCATCTTCTCTCCATCACTCCTTAGCACCTTCCATCTTCTCTCCATCACTCCTTTCCACCTTCCATCTTCTCTCCTCCTTACCACCTTCCATCTTTTCTCCATCACTCCTTAGCCCCTTCCATCTTCTCTCCATCATCTCCATACCACCTTCCATCTTCTCTCCATCACTCCTTACCACCTTCCATCTTTTCTCCATCACTCCTTAGTCCCTTCCATCTTCTCTCCATCACTCCTTAGTCCCTTCCATCTTCTCTCCATCACTCCTTCCATCTTCTCTCCATCACTCCTTAGCCCCTTCCATCTTCTCTCCATCACTCCTTAGCCCCTTCCATCTTCTCTCCATCACTCCTTCCCCCTTCCTTCTCTCCATCACTCCTTAGCCCCTTCCATCTTCTCTCCATCACTCCTTAGCCCCTTCCATCTTCTCTCCATCACTCCTTACCACCTTCCATCTTCTCTCCATCACTCCTTAGCCCCTACCATCTTCTCTCCATCACTCCTTAGCCCCTTCCATCTTCTCTCCATCACTCCTTAGCCCCTTCCATCTTCTCTCCATCACTCCTTAGCCCCTTCCATCTTCTCTCCATCACTCCTTACCACCTTCCATCTTCTCTCCATCACTCCTTACCACCTTCCATCTTCTCTCCATCACTCCTTACCACCTTCCATCACTCCTTACCACCTTCCATCTTTTCTCCATCACTCCTTAGCCCCTTCCATCTTCTCTCCATCACTCCTTAGCCCCTTCCATCTTCTCTCCATCACTCCTTAGCCCCTTCCATCTTCTCTCCATCACTCCTTAGCCCCTTCCATCTTCTCTCCATCACTCCTTAGCCCCTTCCATCTTCTCTCCATCACTCCTTAGCCCCTTCCATCTTCTCTCCATCACTCCTTAGCCCCTTCCATCTTCTCTCCATCACTCCTTAGCCCCTTCCATCTTCTCTCCATCACTCCTTAGCACCTTCCATCTTCTCTCCCTTCTTTCTGCCAAACATACATCCTTTTTTCTTCCTGACTTTCTTTCCTCTCCTTCTTCATTTAGTCCTTGCTTCCCTGATACACACTCTCTCTTTCCTGGCAGATCTATAATTAGCTGATAGATCAGTCTGCAGAGGGTTGAGGCCTCCTATGTGACCTAATAGGGCTGCATCTCAATAGTCTACAGTAGAGCTTGGACGATAAACCCCAAATTACCAACACTGACATTTCTAACTGATACCCAAGCAATTTTCCCCCTAGACTGTTTTCAGATAAATGGACAGAGAGGAGAGATGGAGAGGAAAGAGAGGTGGAGAGGAAAGAGATGGAGGTGAAAGAGAGATGTAGAGGAAAGAGAGGTGTAGATAGGAAAGAGAGGTGTAGAGAGGAAAGAGGTGGAGAGGAAAGAGAGATGGAGAGGAAAGAGAGATGGAGAGGAAAGAGAGGTGTAGAGAGGAAAGAGAGGTGGAGGAAAGAGAGGTGTAGAGGAAAGAGAGGTGTAGAGGAAAGAGAGGTGTAGAGGAAAGAGGTGGACAGGAAAGAGAGATGGAGGTGAAAGAGAGATGGAAAGAGGATGGAAGGAAAGAGATGGAGAGGAAAGAGAGGTGGAGAGGAAAGAGAGGTGGAGAGGAAAGAGGTGGAGAGGAAAGAGAGTGTGGAGAGGAAAAGGTGGAAAGAAAGAGGTGTAGAGAGGAAAGAGAGGTGGAGAGGAAAGAGAGGAGGAAAGAGAGATGGAGAGGAAAGAGAGGTGTAGAGAGAGGAAGAGAGGTGGAGAGGAAAGAGAGATGGAGAGGAAAGAAAGAAAGAGATGGAGAGGAAAGAGAGATGGAGAGGAAAGAGAGATGGAGGGAGGAAAGAGAGGTGGAGAGAGGAAAAGAGAGGTGGAGATGGAGGAAAAAGAGGTGGAGGGGAAAGAGAGATGGAGAGGAAAGAGAGATGGAGAGGAAAGAGAGGTGGAGAGGAAAGAGAGATGGAGAGGAAAGAGAGATGGAGAGGAAAGAGAGATGGAGAGGAAAGAGGTGGAGAGGAAAGAGATGGAGAGGAAAGAGAGATGGAGGGGAAAGAGAGGTGGAGAGGAAAGAGAGATGGAGAGGAAAGAAAGAGATGGAGAGGAAAGAGAGATGGAGAGGAAAGAGAGATGGAGAGGAAAGAGAGGTGTAGAGGAAAGAGAGATGGAGAGGAAAGAGAGATGGAGAGGAAAGAGAGATGGAGAGGAAAGAGGCGGAGAGGAAAGAGATGGAGAGGAAAGAGAGATGGAGGTGAAAGAGAGGTGGAGAGGAAAGAGAGATGGAGGTCAGGGACAGGAAAGACAGGTGGAGGTGAAAGAGAGATGGAGGTGAAAGAGAGATGGAGGTGAAAGAGAGATCAGGGTGAAAGAGAGATGGATGAGGTGAAAAGAAGGTGGAGGTGAAAGAGGTGGAGGTGGGTTGGAGGAATAAGAGAGGTCGTGGAGGTGAAAGAGAGGTGGAGGTGAAAGAGCGTGGACAGGAAGGAGAGGTCGAGGTGAAAGAGGTCGAGTTGAAAGAGGTGGAGAGGAAGGAGAGGTAGAGATGAAAGAGGTGGACAGGAAGGAGAGGTGGAGATGAAGGAGAGGTAGACAGGAAGGAGAGGTAGACAAAGGAGAGGTAGACAGGAAGGAGAGGTAGACAAGAAGGAAAGGAAGGAGAGGTGGACAGGAAGGAGAGGTGGACAGGAAGGAGAGGTGGACAGGAAGGAGAGGTGGACAGGAAGGAGAGGTAGACAGGAAAGAGGTAGACAGGAAGGAGAGGTAGACAGGAAGGAGAGGTGGACAGGAAAAGGTAGACAGGAAAGAGGTAGACAGGAAAAGAGGTAGACAGGAAAGAGAGGGGGATGATGGAGAGGTGGAGATGATGGAGAGGTGGAGGAAGGATGAAATGGACAGGAAGGAGATGGAGATAAAGGAGATGGACAGGAAGGAGAGTTGGACAGGAAGGAGAGATGGACAGGAAGGATGTGGACAGGAAGGAAAAGGAAGGAAAAGTGGAGATGAAGGAGAGGTGGAGGTGACAAGGAGAGGAAGCCTCTTTCACCGTAACCATTAGATATTAGTGATTAGGTCAGCCTGCTGCTGTGTCCTGAGCACCATACTGCTCCCAGAGCATTGTTCATCCATTATTCAGACTCCCTCAGGCACCACGGCAACCCACAATCCAATTAGACCAGCAGGTGTGTGTGTCTCAGAGTGACAGCACAGACTGCCTGTTACCAACTATAACTGTACTCAGCTGCAGAACATCTAACCCAGTTTCCACTACCAAGTCTCAGATCATGTAAAGCTTGCTTTACTCCATAGCGTCAAAACTATATTAAAACTAGATTTCTCCTTCATCCATAGCTCTGTATTAAACATTTTGAGAGTGGTTACATTTCTCCAGCCGCATCCCTCAACTGTTAACCAAAACAAGTGTCAGGGTGACGGCTTGTTGTTTTCTAATCCCAGATTGCCCGTTTAAACCAGTTTCACTTCAAGGAAACCATGGCATTTCCTCTAAGTCCTGTAACATAGCTGTTAAACCACAGAGCACTGACCCATAATGCTGCCCAGCTGTAGGTTGATCAGGTTATGGTCTCCTTAGAGACCTGGGGCCGGGACCCCCGGGGCAGTAGGTATCGACCCCGGGCAGTAGGTATCGACCCCCCGGGGCGGTAGGTATCGTCCCCCCCCGGGGCAGTAGGTATCGACCCCCGGGCGGTAGGTATCGACCCCCCGGGGGTAGCTATCGACCCCCCGGGGCAGTAGGTATCGACCCCCCCGGGCGGTAGGTATCGACCCTCCGGGGCAGTAGGTATCGACATCCCCCCCTCGACCCCGGGGCAGTAGTATCGACCCCCCGGGGCAGTAGTATCGACCCCCCGGGCGGTAGGTATCGACCCTCCGGGCGGTAGGTATCGACCCTCGGGCGGTAGGGACCCTCCGGGGTAGGTATCGACCCTCCGGGGCGGTAGGTATCGACCCTCCGGGGCGGTAGGTATCGACCCTCCGGGGCAGTAGGTATCGACCCTCCGGGGCAGTAGGTATCGACCCTCCGGGGCCGTAGGTATCGACCCTCCGGGGCCGTAGGTATCAACGTTCTCAGAGTAGGCGTGGTGCTATAGGGTCAGTTCCCCTCTACAGGCAATCTAAAGGCGTCCACATACATAGGTTGGGTTTGCTCCTAGCAGAACTCCGCTAGGCCAAGTGAACATCTGTTCTTGCATACTCCCTTAAAATACCTTCGCTTTAAAAACAAGAAAAGCATCAATATTACCGTTTGTCCCTCTTGAGACACTGTAGCAGCAAGTACACACACTGTAGCACTGTAGCAGCAAGTACACTTCCTCAAAATAGTCGGAATTAAGATTAAATTAATTACAGATTTCTTAGTTGACGTTTTTGCAGAGGTCTCAGTCGCGCAATTTTACATCTAAGATACAGTATTTCTCAAGTGAACAAAATGTGCATGAAAACTAGTTGCCTGTCATCGAATGACAACAAACACTTAATTGAAGAATCCGCACTGCTGACCAATCACCGACGAAGGATCGTAGACTTCAGCTACAGAAGAAAAAACGCTGTGTGCTCAAACAGATGGAAAAAGGCTGCAGAACACCAAAACTAACCAAAATGATACGACATGTAGTCACAATATATGCAGGAACTGTTTCAACTGGGAAGCATATGGTAAGCCTTATTCCCTGTGATCTAAAAGGCTAAACTGATCCTAGATCAGCACTCCTACTCTGAGACACTTTGTGGATACAGCCCCTGGTAAAGCCAGGGAGAGACCGCAGCTGCTGCCAGCGTGACTCAGGACTGACTTGGCAGTTCCTCTAACTTAAATAGTATGTGTGCGTGTGTGTGTGGAGAGAGTGCGTGCGTTAGTGTGCACATGCCAAAAAGTAATGTAGTAAATATGGACTGAGGTGCCATTTTGGACGAAACCCATGTGACTGGCCATCACCATATTGGCGTAGTCCAACTCTTACCTCACTTCCTCTTCTTTGAGCCTGCGTGCTGCCTGCTTTGACTGTTTAATCTGCAAGTCCAGTCTGTGCAGGAAGTCTTGAGCCGACAGCTCTTCCGGCTGGGGCCGTTTATAACTACTACTGTCCTTATCCCCAGGGGCCAGAGGTGACGAGGGGTCCTCCTCAGTGTCCCTGTCCTGCCCCACACAAAGGGGGTTGAAGTCCTGGTCCTGGGGATCTCCGTCGGGGGACTCTAGAGACAGGCCGTTGAAGGGAGAGGTCTTCTCTGAGACCACAGGGATGTTGAGGGTGTTACGCAGGAAGATACAGTCATTACTGAACATCTTGTTAGTCCTCTTGATCTGCTCCATCTGGAATCATATGTGTGACATAACAGTAATAACACATTAATAACATGGTATAACAAAACAATAACAGTACTAATAACAGGTTAACAAAACAATAACATCAGTACTAATAACTGCAGTCACAAAGCAGCCATAACATAAATAGCAATACTAACAAGATTGTAATAACACAAGACAGTAACAACAGTATCAATACTGATAGAAATGTAGGTAGTAACACATGTTGTTATTGGGTGAGAGATGAGCAATGTACTCAGATCTTCAGGAAGACAGACATTCCTAGAAGCCCCCAGGGCTGGGAGGGGCTACTCCAGTCCTGGAGGGACACAGTGTGTGCAAGCGTCTGTTTCACCACAACACTGACACACCAGATGAAAGGAAAGCCAGCACACTGTGCTCCTTCAGGACTGGAGTAGTCCACAGTGGTCATCAGTGACAGTGAGCTTCAGAGATGGAAAAGAGGAATGCCAAACACTGCATGTGGCTGAAGTTGCTCACACAAGATCACATGAACCTTTGTGTAGCCAACATTCTGTTATGAGTCATGATGACCATGTTGTTAATGCAACAATGTAACAGTAACAATGTAGCTAATGTGGAGCAGGGACGCTCAGGCCTTGAATGGGATGAAATCTGATACTGAAGTTTCTGGTTCGAAGCCTGCCCAGTCCGTCCGTTGCATTCAGGTATCATGAGAGTAAGTAATAAATGTTTGGATCTAAGAATAATTTAATCGTGTAGGAGATCTATGCTAGGTTAATCTTGCAAGCCCTGGTTTTATTATACACGCGACCATGATATGACAGCGTAGCAAATAGGTGGTCCCAAAAAATGCTCGCATGCATGACAGTTGATCAAAACAAATGCGCGGTGAATGAGATTTCACATTTTAATATCCACAACCATAACACACAAGACATTCACACAAGACGTGTGTGTGTGCCGGTAATAATAACCTTACCGTTACTTCGTATTTGAGGGCTATGCCCTGCAAAGTGTCGCTGTCTGTGACCCGATGCTCTATGTATTTCTCGCCGAGAGAAGCCGCGACGCTAGCCGTACTCCCGTAAGAGCGGATCTTGGTTCGGGCCAGACTCTGAGACAGTTCACTGTCGGACTCTGAACCGGACCGGGACCGGGGAAAGATGGGCTGTCCGATACCAAACCTCGCTCCACCATCCCTCATCGGCAGGACAGGCGAGTACTCCGCCATCTTCTCTCGGTAGCTGCTTGTTGGTTCGTGATGCGCCGACTGCACTCAGCTAACCTGGGCTAGGAGGTAGCCAAGTGGCTGGCTAGCTTAATCAGTCAGGCTGCGGGAAGATTGCCATTTCTAGTTTGGTGACACATGTCGATCCTGTGTGAATGTGGCATATTTCAGGTCAGGCAAAACCGAGCCGTTCGCTGTTTGATGCAACAGACAGACAGTCGTGACTTTACTTACGTCGCAGACGTAAAAACAACAACGTGAAACGCTCCGTGTGAATTTGGGGCAATGCAATTGGATACGCACTCCAGCGTGTCTTTTCCGCTCCAAGCTTGTGACGTCACCAGTGTCATTCAGAGCACAGTTCTGGCATACTGCCAGCTAGGGCCCAACAATGCAGATGTTGTTTTACAGTAGGCCTATCTGATAAAAAATAATGTCAGCCCACTTTAAAAATATATGTTCACACCAAACCATTGTGAAATAGAGTGAATATGTACTTTATTGTCGATTTGATTAGAATAGCATCCCATGGATGGAGAGCAATTTTGGGGTTAAGTGCCTTGCTCAAGGACACAACAGTGGTTTGTGGGCCCACCTACCAGCCTGGGGCTGTTGATATTGCCTGGTCATCCTTCATGGTAAGTTTCATGTCCCTGTGAGCTGTGTGTCTGTGGAATGTAACAACGACCAGAGGGGGGAGGGGGGACGTAGAGGTAGGGAGAAATCATCTTCATGTGGAAAGAACATTCAACAACCCACGTCACCAATGTGATTCCTTGTGAGTGTGTGTAATTATTTCACTTTTGTTTATTCATTTCACTTGCTTTGACAATGTAAACATGTTTTCCATGCCAAAAAAGCCTCTTCAATTGAATTGACTATTAACTATTACAACACTGTAAATAGCTGTAATATTTGAAATGTGTCTATTCTTTTGAAACTTGTGAGAGAGAGAGAGAGAGAGAGAGAGAGAGAGAGAGAGAGAGAGAGAGAGAGAGAGACAGAGAGAGACAGAGAGAGAGGACAAACCCAGTGACCACCACAAGTTTTACATATCAAATTCTTATTGACTGGATTTTTAAGAAGAACTTAAGATGTGCTATCTTGTTTTTGTACTTTTTCCATCAATAGAGATTTTGGTTTGGGAGAGT
>NW_024609756.1:5000-25000 GCF_018296145.1 Oncorhynchus tshawytscha
GGAGGGATGGATGGAAGGGAGAAGGGAGTAGGAGGATGGATGGAAGGGAGAGGAGGAGGGTAGGAGGGATGGATGGAAGGAGAGAGGAGGTAGGAGGATGGATGGAAGGGAGGTAGGAGGATGATGGAGAGGAGGGAGGGAGTAGGAGGGATGGATGGAAGGGAGAGGAGGGGCAGGAGGGATGGATGGAAGGGAGAGGAGGGGAGGTGGGCAGGGGATGGATGGAAGGGAGAGGGGAGGAGGGATGGATGGAAGAGAGGGGGGGAAGGGTGGAGGAGGGATGGATGGTGGGCAGGAGGATGGATGGAAGGAAGGAAGGTAGGAGGATGGATGGAAGAGAGGAGGGGCAGGAGGGATGGATAAGGCAGAGAAACAGGAAGGAGCGCTGGGTGGAAGGGAGAGGTGGGCAGGCCTGGTAGAGTAAAGGTGCAGTGGGTTGTGTTTGGGGGATGTTGGTTTGCCAGTGTGGTTCCTTTGCTTTTTCAGTTCCAATTGGAATTGTAGATGTGTTTTCTGCTCTCCTCTCATCCCTCTCTGAGCAATATGTATGTCTATCAATTTAATAACATCCATGACATGTTATGAACGCATCAATAGATGAGAGATGAAGAGACAGACAGTGAGATGGAGAGAGACAGACAGTGAGATGGAGAGAGAGATGAAGAGAGACAGACAGTGAAATGGAGAGAGACAGACAGTGAGATGGAGAGAAGATGCAGAGAGACAGACAGTGAGATGGAGAGAGAGATGCAGAGAGACAGACAGTGAGATGGAGAGAGAGAGATGAAGAGAGACACAGTGAGATGGACAGAGAGAGATGAAGAGAGACACAGTGAGATGGAGAGATGAAGAGAGACACAGTGAGATGGAGAGAGAGAGAAGAAGAGAGACACAGTGAGATGGAGAGATGAAGAGAGACACAGTGAGATGGAGAGAGAGAGATGCAGAGAGACACAGTGAGATGGAGAGAGAGAGATGAAGAGAGACACAGTGAGATGGAGAGAGAGATGAAGAGAGACACAGTGAGATGGAAAGAGAGAGAGATGAAGAGAGACACAGTGAGATAGAGATGGAGAGAGACAGACAGTGAGATGTTTGAGAAGAGAGACACAGTGAGATAGAGAGAGAGAGATGAATAGAGACACAGTGAGATGGAGAGAGACTAAAGAGAGACAGTGAGATGGAGAGAGAGATGAAGAGAGACAGTGAGATGGAGATGGAGAGAGACTAAAGAGAGACAGACAGTGAGATAGAGAGGCAAAGGCAAAGTCTTCTCATGCTTTGTTGATTTCAAAAAGCCTTCGACTCAATTTGGCATGAGGGTCTGCTATACAAACTGATGGAAAGTGGTGTTGGGCCCTGACAGTAAATCTCAGTAAGACCAAAATAATGGTGTTCCAAAAAAGGTCCAGTCACCAGGACCACAAATACAAATTCCATCTAGACACTGTTGCCCTAGAGCACACAAAAAACTATACATACCTTGGCCTAAACATCAGCGCCACAGGTAACTTCCACAAAGCTGTGAACGGTCTGAGAGACAAGGCAAGAAGGGCATTCTATGCCATCAAAAGGAACATCAAATTCAACATACCAATTAGGATCTGGCTAAAAATACTTGAATCAGTTATAGAACCCATTGCCCTTTATGGTTGTGAGGTCTGGGGTCCGCTCACCAACCAAGACTTCACAAAATGGGACAAACACCAAATTGAGATGCTGCATGCAGAATTCTGCAAAAATATCCCCCCGTGTACAACGCAGAGCACCAAGTAATGCATGCAGAGCAGAATTATGCCGATACCCACTAATTATCAAAATCCAGAAAAGAGCTGTTAAATTCTACAACCACCTAAAAGGAAGCGATTCCCAAACCTTCCACAACAAAGCCATCACCTACAGAGAGATGAACCTAGAGAAGAGTCCCTAAGCAAGCTGGTCCTGGGGCTCTGTTCACAAACACACACTACAGAGTCCCAGGACAGCAGCACAATTAGACCCAACCAAATCATGAGAAAACAAAAAGATAATTACTTGACACATTGGAAATAATTAACAAAAAAACAGAACAAACTAGAATGCTATTTGGCCCTACACAGAGAGTACACAGTGGCAGAAAACCTGACCACTGTGACTGACCCACAATTAAGGCAAGCTTTGCCTATGTACAGACTCAGTGAGCATAGCCTTGCTATTGAGAAAGGCCGCCGTAGGCAGACATGGCTCTCAAGAGAAGACAGGCTATGTGCTCACTGCCCACAAAATGAGGTGGAAATTGAGCTGCACTTCCTAACCTCCTGCCCAATGTATGACCATATTAGAGAGACATATTTCCCTCAGATTACACAGATCCACAAAGACTTTGAAAACAAATCCAATTTTGATAAACTCCCATATCTACTGGGTGAAATTCCACAGTGTGCCATCACAGCAGCAAGATTTGTGACCTGTTGCCACGAGAAAAGGGCAACCAGTGAAGAACACGCACCATTGTAAATACAACCCATATTTATGCTTATTTATTTTATATTGTGTCCTTTAACCATTTGTACATTGTTAAAACACTGTATATATGTATATATAATATGACATTTGTAATGTCTTTATTGTTTTGAAACTTCTGTATGTGTGATGTCTACTGTTAATTTTTATTGTTTATTTCACTTTATATATTATCTACCTCACTTGCTTTGGCAATGTTCAATTGAATTGAATTGAGAGACAGTGAGATGGAGAGAGAGAGATGAAGAGAGACACAGTGAGATGGAGAGAGAGATATGAAGAGAGACAGTGAGATGGAGAGAGAGATATGAAGAGAGACACAGTGAGATGGAGAGAGAGATATGAAGAGAGACACGGTGAGATGGAGATGGAGAGAGACTAAAGAGAGACAGACAGTGAGATAGAGAGAGACAGTGAGATGGAGAGAGACAGACAGTGAGATGGAGAGACACAGTGAGATGGAGAGAGACAGACAGTGAGATGGAGAGAGACAGTGAGATGAAGAGAGACACAGTGAGATGGAGAGAGAGATGGAGAGAGACAGACAGTGAGAGAGAGATGGAGAGATGGAGAGAGAGATGAATAGAGACACAGTGAGATAGAGAGATGGAGAGAGACACAGTGAGATGGAGAGAGACAGACAGTGAGATGGAGAGAGAGATGAAGAGAGACACAGTGAGATGGAGAGAGAGATGAAGAGAGACACAGTGAGATGGAGAGATTCAGTGTGATGGAGAGACACAGTGAGATGGAGAGAGACTCAGTGAGATGGAGAGAGACACAGAGAGATGAAGAGAGACACAGAGAGATGAAGAGAGACGCAGTGAGATGGAGAGAGACGCAGTGAGATGGAGAGAGACTCAGTGAGATGGAGAGAGACACAGTGAGATGGAGAGAGACTCAGTGAGATGGAGAGAGACTCAGTGAGATGGAGAGAGATTCAGTGAGATGGAGAGAGACTCAGTGAGATGGAGAGATACTCAGTGAGATGGAGAGATACTCAGTGAGATGGAGAGAGACTCAGTGAGATGGAGAGAGACTCAGTGAGATGGAGAGAGACACAGTGAGATGGAGAGAGAGATGGAGAGAGACTAAAGAGAGACAGACAGTGAGATAGAGAGAGACAGTGAGATGGAGAGAGACAGACAGTGAGATGGAGAGAGAGATGAAGAGAGACACAGTGAGATGGAGAGAGAGATGGAGAGAGACAGACAGTGAGATGGAGAGAGAGATGGAGAGATGGAGAGAGAGATGAAGAGAGAGACAGTGAGATAGAGAGATGGAGAGAGACACAGTGAGATGGAGAGAGACAGACAGTGAGATGGAGAGAGAGATGAAGAGAGACTCAGTGAGATGGAGAGAGAGATGAAGAGAGACACAGTGAGATGGAGAGATTCAGTGTGATGGAGAGAGATACAGTGAGATGGAGAGAGACACAGTGAGATGGAGAGAGACACAGAGAGATGAAGAGAGACACAGTGAGATGGAGAGAGACTCAGTGAGATGGAGAGAGACTCAGTGAGATGGAGAGAGACTCAGTGAGATGGAGAGAGATACAGTGAGATGGAGAGAGACTCAGTGAGATGGAGAGAGACACAGTGAGATGGAGAGAGACTCAGTGAGATGGAGAGAGACTCAGTGAGATGGAGAGAGACTCAGTGAGATGAGAGAGACTCAGTGAGATGGAGAGAGACTCAGTGAGATGGAGAGAGACACAGTGAGATGGAGATGGAGAGAGACTAAAGAGAGACAGACAGTGAGATAGAGAGAGACAGTGAGATGGAGAGAGACAGACAGTGAGATGGAGAGACACAGTGAGATGGAGAGAGACAGACAGTGAGATAGAGAGAGACAGTGAGATGGAGAGAGACAGACAGTGAGATGGAGAGAGAGATGAAGAGAGACAGACAGTGAGATGGAGAGAGAGATGAAGAGAGACACAGTGAGATGGAGAGAGAGATGGAGAGATGGAGAGAGACAGTGAGATGGAGAGAGACAGACAGTGAGATAGAGAGATGGAGAGAGACAGACAGTGAGATGGAGAGAGAGATGAAGAGAGACTCAGTGAGATGGAGAGAGAGAGATGGAGAGAGACTCAGTGAGATGGAGAGAGACTCAGTGAGATGGAGAGAGATACAGTGAGATGGAGAGAGACACAGTGAGATGGAGAGAGACACAGTGAGATGAAGAGAGACACAGTGAGATGGAGAGAGACACAGTGAGATGGAGAGAGACTCAGTGAGATGGAGAGAGACTCAGTGAGATGGAGAGAGACTCAGTGAGATGGAGAGAGACTCAGTGAGATGGAGAGAGACTCAGTGAGATGGAGAGAGACTCAGTGAGATGGAGAGAGACACAGTGAGATGGAGAGAGAGATGGAGAGAGACTAAAGAGAGACAGACAGTGAGATAGAGAGAGACAGTGAGATGGAGAGAGACAGACAGTGAGATGGAGAGAGAGATGAAGAGAGACACAGTGAGATGGAGAGAGAGATGGAGAGAGACAGACAGTGAGATGGAGAGAGAGATGAAGAGAGACACAGTGAGATGGAGAGAGAGATGGAGAGAGACAGACAGTGAGATGGAGAGAGAGATGAAGAGAGACACAGTGAGATGGAGAGAGAGATGGAGAGAGACAGACAGTGAGATGGAGAGAGAGATGGAGAGATGGAGAGAGACACAGTGAGATAGAGAGATGGAGAGAGACAGACAGTGAGATGGAGAGAGAGATGAAGAGAGACACAGTGAGATGGAGAGAGAGATGAAGAGAGACACAGTGAGATGGAGAGATTCAGTGAGATGGAGAGACACAGTGAGATGGAGAGAGACTCAGTGAGATGGAGAGAGACACAGTGAGATGAAGAGAGACACAGTGAGATGGAGAGAGACTCAGTGAGATGGAGAGAGATACAGTGAGATGGAGAGAGACTCCGTGAGATGGAGAGAGACTCCGTGAGATGGAGAGAGACTCAGTGAGATGGAGAGAGACTCAGTGAGATGGAGAGAGACTCAGTGAGATGAGAGAGACACAGAGAGATGAAGAGAGACACAGTGAGATGGAGAGAGAGAGAGATGAAGAGAGACACAGTGAGATGGAGAGAGAGATGAAGAGAGACACAGTGAGATGGAGAGAGAGATGGAGAGAGACAGACAGTGAGATGGAGAGAGAGATGAAGAGAGACACAGTGAGATGGAGAGAGAGATGGAGAGAGACAGACAGTGAGATGGAGAGAGAAATGGAGAGATGGAGAGAGACAGTGAGATAGAGAGATGGAGAGAGACACAGTGAGATGGAGAGAGACAGACAGTGAGATGGAGAGAGAGATGAAGAGAGACACAGTGAGATGGAGAGAGATTCAGTGAGATGGAGAGAGAGATGAAGAGAGACACAGTGAGATGGAGAGAGATTCAGTGAGATGGAGAGACACAGTGAGATGGAGAGAGACTCAGTGAGATGGAGAGATACTCAGTGAGATGGAGAGAGACTCAGTGAGATGGAGAGAGATTCAGTGAGATGGAGAGAGACACAGTGAGATGGAGAGAGACACAGTGAGATGGAGAGACACAGTGAGATGGAGAGAGACTCAGTGAGATGGAGAGATACTCAGTGAGATGGAGAGAGACTCAGTGAGATGGAGAGAGACTCAGTGAGATGGAGAGAGACTCAGTGAGATGGAGAGAGACTCAGTGAGATGGAGAGAGACACAGTGAGATGGAGAGAGAGATGGGGAGACAGACAGTGAGATGAAGAGAGATTCAGTGAGATGGAGAGAGACACAGTGAGATGGAGAGAGACACAGTGAGATGGAGAGAGACACAGTGAGATGGAGAGAGACACAGTGAGATGGAGAGAGACTCAGTGAGATGGAGAGAGACTCAGTGAGATGGAGAGACACAGTGAGATGGAGAGAGAGATGAAGAGAGACAGACAGTGAGATGAAGAGAGATTCAGTGAGATGGAGAGAGAGATGTTCAGTTCCCCAAAGACAGTTATTATGCTGGATAGAGTTGACACACTCCCTCCCAACACACAGTTCCCCAAAGACAGTTATTATGCTGGATAGAGTTGACACACTCCCTCCCAACACACAGTTCCCCAAAGACAGTTATTTAGGGAGGCAGCATGGAGGTCCTCTGTTCAGCGAGGCAGCATGGAGGTCCTCTGTTCAGCGAGGCAGCATGGAGGTCCTCTGTTCAGCGAGGCAGCATGGAGGTCCTCTGTTCAGCGAGGCAGCATGGAGGTCCTCTGTTCAGCGATGCAGCATGGAGGTCCTCTGTTCTCTGACAGCAAGGCAGAGCTCTACACCTAGAGGAGAGAGACTAGATGTATCAGTGTTTTACACCTAGAGGAGAGAGACTAGATGTATCAGTGTTTTACACCTAGAGGAGAGAGACCAGATGTATCAGTGTTTTACACCTAGAGGAGAGAGACCAGATGTTCCTTATCTAGAATTCTGACAAGACTTAGCTTCTGGCCTTTTAGCTTCTGGCCTTATAGCTTCTGGCCTATCAGCTTCTGGCCTATCAGCTTCTGGCCTATCAGCTTCTGGCCTTTTAGCTTCTGGCCTTTTAGCTTCTGGCCTTTTAGCTTCTGGCCTTTTAGCTTCTGGCCTTTTAGCTTCTGGCCTGTCAGCTTCTGGCCTATCAGCTGCTGGCCTTTAGCTTCTGGCCTATCAGCTGCTGGCCTGTTAGCTTCTGGCCTATCAGCTGCTGGCCTTTAGCTTCTGGCCTATCAGCTGCTGGCCTATCAGCTTCTGGCCTATCAGCTGCTGGCCTGTTAGCTTCTGGCCTATCAGCTGCTGGCCTGTTAGCTTCTGGCCTATCAGCTGCTGGCCTATTTTTCACTTCCAAGTTGTCACCCCCCCACCCCTCTTAAGACATTTCATGATTTATTTCCATGTGTTGTGTGAACAGCGAACAACACACGACATCGGTCTTCTCTAGTTCCATTCCCATGATGCCTTTTACCAGGGTTGTGGTGACATGGGCCCAGTTCCATATCGGCCCCTAGCTCCTACCTGGACGCACTTTGGAAGATCAGAACGGGTTTGGATTGGTATGGTTGTTGTACTAATGGGCCTTTATGCCATTATTCTCTCCAGCTGTCTAATGGTTTCAGATGTGGTGCCACTGGGAAGAGGCTGTGGGAAGTAGAGGGATGGTGACAGAATAGAATATTATTCCTTTATTAGACATTCCATCAGCCGAAAACACCTTCAATCTATCCACCAGATTTTAACAAGTATTTATCCCTCCCTCCCTCCCCTCTTTCCCTCTTTCCGTCCCTCCCTACCCTCTTTCCCTACCCTCCCTCCCCTCCTTCCCCACCCTCCCTCCCCTCCTTCCCCCCTCCCTCCCTCCCTCCCTCCCTCCATCTCTCAGGAGTCTCCTTCAGGTCGTAGAAAGGCTCTGGCTAGCAGCAGCATCAACATGAAGCAGTATGCCAGCCCCATGCCCACACAGACTGACGTCAAGCTCAAGTTCAAGCCCCTCTCCAAGAAGGTGGTGTCTGCCACGCTACAGTTCTCCCTCTCCTGCATCTTCCTCCGTGAGGGCAAGGCCACGTAAGTCCACACACACACACACACACACACACACACACACACACACACACACACACACACACACACACACACACACGGCAAAGCCACGTAAATATGCTCCCTTCACAAAGTCAACCCCCACCCCAAATCTAGCCCCTAAACATCTATCCTCCTTGAACTCGTCTTTTACTACTCTGGTCTTCTTCTCTTTCTTCCATATCAGTTCCTATCTGTTTCTTTCCTTTTTCTGTCTTCCTACTTCCCCTTCTGTTGTTCTCCCCCTCCTCTCTCTCTCCCTCTCTTCTGTTGTTCTCCTCCTCCTCTCTCTCTCCCTCTCTTCTGTTGTTCTCACCCTCCTCTCTCTCTCTCCCTCTTCTGTTGTTCTCTCCCCTCCTCTCTCTCCCCCTCCTCTCTCTCCCTCTCTTCTGTTGTTCTCACCCCCTCTCTCTCCCCCTCCCTCTCTCTCTCCCTCTCTTCTGTTGTTCTCCCCTCCTCTCTCTCTCTCCCTCTTCTGTTGTTCTCCCCCTCCCTCTCTCTCCCCTCTCTTCTGTTGTTCTCACCCTCTCTCTCTCTCCCCTCCTCTCTCTCCCTCTCTTCTGTTGTTTCACCCTCCTCTCTCCCCCTCCTCTCTCTCCCTCTCTTCTGTTGTTCTCCCCCTCCCTCTCTCTCCCTCTCTTCTGTTGTTCTCCCCCTCCTCTCTCTCCCTCTCTTCTGTTGTTCTCCCCCTCCTCTCTCTCCCTCTCTTCTGTTGTTCTCCCCCTCCTCTCTCTCCCTCTCTTCTGTTGTTCTCCCCCTCCTCTCTCTCACCCTCTCTTCTGTTGTTCTCCCCCTCCTCTCTCTCTCTCCCTCTCTTCTGTTGTTCTCCCCCTCCCTCTCTCTCTCCCTCTCTTCTGTTGTTCTCCCCCTCTCTCTCTCTCTCTGCCTCTCTTCTGTTGTTCTCCCCCTTCTCTCTCTCTCCCTCTCTTCTGTTGTTCTCCTCCTCCTCTCTCTCTCCCTCTCTTCTGTTGTTTCCCCTCCTCTCTCTCTCTCCCTCTCTTCTGTTGTTCTCCTCCTCCTCTCTCTCTCCCTCTCTTCTGTTGTTCCCCCTCCTCTCTCTCTCTCTCTTCTGTTGTTCTCACCCTCCCTCTCTCCCCCCTCTCTCTCTCCCCCTCTCTCTCTCTCCCTCTCTTCTGTTGTTCTCACCCTCCTCTCCTCTCCCCCTCCTCTCTCCCCTCTCTCTCTCTCCCTCTTCTGTTGTTCTCCTCCTCCTCTCTCCCTCTCTTCTGTTGTTCTCACCCTCCTCTCTCTCTCCCTCTCTTCTGTTGTTCTCCCCCTCTCTCTCTCTCCCTCTTCTGTTGTTCTCTCCCCTCCTCTCTCTCCCCTCTCTTCTGTTGTTCTCCTCCTCTCTCTCCCTCTCTTCTGTTGTTCTCCCCTCCTCTCTCTCCCCTCTCTTCTGTTGTTCTCCCCCTCCTCTCTCCCCTCTCTTCTGTTGTTCTCACCCTCCTCTCTCTCTCCCTCTCTTCTGTTGTTCTCCCCCTCCTCTCTCTCCCTCTCTTCTGTTGTTCTCCCCTCCTCTCTCTCCCCTCTCTTCTGTTGTTCTCACCCTCCTCTCTCTCTCTCTTCTGTTGTTCTCCCCCTCTCTCTCTCCCTCTCTTCTGTTGTTCTCCCCTCCTCTCTCTCCCCTCTCTTCTGTTGTTCTCACCCTCCTCTCTCTCTCCCTCTCTCTTCTGTTGTTCTCCCCCTCCTCTCTCTCTCCCTCTCTTCTGTTGTTCTCCCCCTCCTCTCTCTCCCTCTCTTCTGTTGTTCTCCCCCCCTCTCTCTCTCTCCCTCTTCTGTTGTTCTCCCCCTCCTCTCTCTCTCCCTCTCTTCTGTTGTTCTCCCCTCCTCTCTCTCTCTCCCTCTCTTCTGTTGTTCTCCCCTCCCTCTCTCCCTCCTCTCTCTCTCCCTCTCTTCTGTTGTTCTCCCCTCCTCTCTCTCTCCCTCTCTTCTGTTGTTCTCCCCAGTCCTCTCTCTCTCCCCCTCTCTTCTGTTGTTCTCCCCTCCTCTCTCTCTCTCCCTCTCTTCTGTTGTTCTACCCCTCTCTCTCTCTCCCTCTCTTCTGTTGTTCTCCTCCTCCTCTCTCTCCCCCTCTCTTCTGTTGTTCTCCTCCTCCTCTCTCTCTCCCTCTCTTCTGTTGTTCTCCTCCTCCTCTCTCTCTCTCCCCCTCTCTTCTGTTGTTCTCCCCCCCTCTCTCTCTCTCTCCCTCTCTTCTGTTGTTCTCCCCCTCTCTCTCTCTCCCTCTCTTCTGTTGTTCTCCTCCTCCTCTCTCTCCCCCTCTCTTCTGTTGTTCTCCTCCTCCTCTCTCTCTCCCTCTCTTCTGTTGTTCTCCTCCTCCCTCTCTCTCCCCTCTCTTCTGTTGTTCTCCTCCTCCTCTCTCTCTCCCTCTCTTCTGTTGTTCTCCCCTCCTCTCTCTCTCTCCTCTCTTCTGTTGTTCTCCTCCTCCTCTCTCTCCCCCTCTCTTCTGTTGTTCTCCTCCTCCTCTCTCTCTCCCTCTCTTCTGTTGTTCTCCTCCTCCTCTCTCTCCCCCTCTCTTCTGTTGTCTCTCCTCTCCCTCTCTCCTCTCTTCTGTTGTTCTCCTCCTCCTCTCTCTCCCTCTCTTCTGTTGTTCTCCTCCTCTCTCTCTCCCTCTCTTCTGTTGTTCTCCTCCTCTCTCTCTCTCCCTCTCTTCTGTTGTTCTCCTCCTCCTCTCTCTCTCCCTCTCTTCTGTTGTTCTCCTCCTCCTCTCTCTCTCCCCTCTCTTCTGTTGTTCTCCTCCTCCTCTCTCTCCCTCTCTTCTGTTGTTCTCCTCCTACCAGTCTCTCTCTCTCCCTCTCTTCTGTTGTTCTCCCAGTCTCCCTCTCTCTCTCTCCCTCTCTTCTGTTGTCTACCTCCTCCTCTCTCTCTCCCTCTCTTCTGTTGTTCTCCCCTCCTCCTCTCTCTCTCCCTCTCTTCTGTTGTTCTCCTCTCCTATAATACCAGTCTCTTCTGTTGTTCTCACCCTCTCTCTCTCCCCCTCCTCTCTCTCCCTCTCTTCTGTTGTTCTCCCCCTCTCTCTCTCTCCCCCTCTCTTCTGTTGTTCTCCCCTCCTCTCTCTCCCCCTCCCTCTCTCCCTCTCTTCTGTTGTTCTCCCCCTCCTCTCTCTCTCCCCCTCTCTTCTGTTGTTCTCCCCCCCTCTCTCTCTCCCCTCTCTTCTGTTGTTCTCCCCCTCCTCTCTCTCTCCCCCTCTCTTCTGTTGTTCTCACCCCCTCTCTCCCCCTCCTCTCTCTCCCTCTCTTCTGTTGTTCTCCCTCCTCTCTCTCTCTCCCCTCTCTTCTGTTGTTCTCCCCTCCTCTCTCTCCCCTCTCTTCTGTTGTTCTCCCCTCCTCTCTCTCTCCCTCTCTTCTGTTGTTCTCCCCTCCTCTCTCTCTCCCCCTCTCTTCTGTTGTTCTCCCCTCCTCTCTCTCTCCCTCTCTTCTGTTGTTCTCCCCTCCTCTCTCTCTCCCCCCTCTCTTCTGTTGTCTCTCCCCTCCTCTCTCTCTCCCTCTCTTCTGTTGTTCTCCCCCCCCTCTCTCTCTCTCCCCTCTCTTCTGTTGTTCTCCCCCCTCTCTCTCTCTCCCTCTCTTCTGTTGTTCTCCCTCAGTGTGTAATACCAGTCTCTCTCTCTCTCTCTCCCCCTCAGTCTCTCTCTCTCCCTCTCTTCTGTTGTTCTCCTCCTCCTCTCTCTCTCCCTCTCTTCTGTTGTTCTCCCCCTCTACCTCTCTCTCCCTCTCTTCTGTTGTTCTCCCCCCCTCTCTCTCTCTCTTCTGTTGTTCTCACCCTCCTCTCTCTCTCTCCCTCTCTTCTGTTGTTCTCCCCCTCCTCTCTCTCCCTCTCTCTTTTGTTGAGTGGATACAGTCTATTCATATTCCATTTCCTTCCCTGCACTCGATAGAGAGTAAAGGCAGAAGAAAGGAATAGAGAATGTTTGATTTCTGCGAACGTCCTCCTGCCGTCCTCAATACAAACAGGACGATAATACCAGTCTCAGTGTAATACCAGTCTCAGTATAATACCAGTCTCAGTATAATACCAGTCTCAGTATAATACCAGTCTCAGTATAATACCAGTCTCAGTATAATACCAGTCTCAGTGTAATACCAGTCTCAGTGTAATACCAGTCTCAGTGTAATACCAGTCTCAGTGTAATACCAGTCTCAGTGTAATACCAGTCTCAGTGTATAATACCAGTCTCAGTATAATACCAGTCTCAGTATAATACCAGTCTCAGTGTATAATACCAGTCTCAGTGTAATACCAGTCTCAGTGTAATACCAGTCTCAGTGTAATACCAGTCTCAGTGTATAATACCAGTCTCAGTGTAATACCAGTCTCAGTGTAATACCAGTCTCAGTGTGTAATACCAGTCTCAGTGTGTAATACCAGTCTCAGTATAATACCAGTCTCAGTATAATACCAGTCTCAGTGTGTAATACCAGTCTCAGTGTGTAATACCAGTCTCAGTGTATAATACCAGTCTCAGTATAATACCAGTCTCAGTGTATAATACCAGTCTCAGTGTAATACCAGTCTCAGTGTAATACCAGTCTCAGTGTGTAATACCAGTCTCAGTGTGTAATACCAGTCTCAGTGTGTAATACCAGTCTCAGTATAATACCAGTCTCAGTATAATACCAGTCTCAGTGTGTAATACCAGTCTCAGTGTGTAATACCAGTCTCAGTGTATAATACCAGTCTCAGTATAATACCAGTCTCAGTATAATACCAGTCTCAGTGTGTAATACCAGTCTCAGTGTATAATACCAGTCTCAGTGTATAATACCAGTCTCAGTATAATACCAGTCTCAGTATAATACCAGTCTCAGTGTATAATACCAGTCTCAGTGTATAATACCAGTCTCAGTGTATAATACCAGTCTCAGTGTATAATACCAGTCTCAGTATAATACCAGTCTCAGTATAATACCAGTCTCAGTATAATACCAGTCTCAGTGTGTAATACCAGTCTCAGTATGTAATACCAGTCTCAGTATGTAATACCAGTCTCAGTGTATAATACCAGTCTCAGTGTATAATACCAGTCTCAGTGTGTAATACCAGTCTCAGTATGTAATACCAGTCTCAGTATGTAATACCAGTCTCAGTATGTAATACCAGTCTCAGTATAATACCAGTCTCAGTGTAATACCAGTCTCAGTGTATAATACCAGTCTCAGTATAATACCAGTCTCAGTGTGTAATACCAGTCTCAGTGTGTAATACCAGTCTCAGTGTATAATACCAGTCTCAGTGTGTAATACCAGTCTCAGTATAATACCAGTCTCAGTATGTAATACCAGTCTCAGTGTAATACCAGTCTCAGTGTATAATACCAGTCTCAGTATGTAATACCAGTCTCAATGTAATACCAGTCTCAGTATGTAATACCAGTCTCAATGTAATACCAGTCTCAGTATAATACCAGTCTCGGTGTGTAATACCAGTCTCGGTGTGTAATACCAGTCTCAGTATGTAATACCAGTCTCAGTATGTAATACCAGTCTCAGTATGTAATACCAGTCTCAATGTAATACCAGTCTCAGTATAATACCAGTCTCAGTGTGTAATACCAGTCTCAGTGTGTAATACCAGTCTCAGTGTATAATACCAGTCTCAGTGTGTAATACCAGTCTCAGTGTATAATACCAGTCTCAGTGTGTAATACCAGTCTCAGTGTGTAATACCAGTCTCAGTGTGTAATACCAGTCTCAGTGTGTAATACCAGTCTCAGTGTAATACCAGTCTGTGTGTAATACCAGTCTCAGTGTGTAATACCAGTCTCAGTGTGTAATAGCAGTCTCAGTGTAATACCAGTCTCAGTATAATACCAGTCTCAGTATAATACCAGTCTCAGTATAATACCAGTCTCAGTATAATACCAGTCTCAGTATAATACCAGTCTCAGTATGTAATACCAGTCTCAGTATAATACCAGTCTCAGTATGTAATACCAGTCTCAGTGTGTAATACCAGTCTCAGTGTGTAATACCAGTCTCAGTATAATACCAGTCTCAGTGTGTAATACCAGTCTCAGTGTATAATACCAGTCTCAGTGTGTAATACCAGTCTCAGTGTGTAATACCAGTCTCGGTGTGTAATACCAGTCTCAGTGTAATACCAGTCTGTGTGTAATACCAGTCTCAGTGTGTAATACCAGTCTCAGTGTGTAATAGCAGTCTCAGTGTAATACCAGTCTCAGTATAATACCAGTCTCAGTATAATACCAGTCTCAGTATAATACCAGTCTCAGTATAATACCAGTCTCAGTATGTAATACCAGTCTCAGTGTAATACCAGTCTCAGTGTGTAATAACAGTCACAGTATAATACCAGTCTCAGTATAATACCAGTCACAGTATAATACCAGTCTCAGTGTGTAATACCAGTCACAGTATAATACCAGTCTCAGTATAATACCAGTCTCAGTATGTAATACCAGTCTCAGTGTGTAATACCAGTCTCAGTGTGTAATACCAGTCTCAGTATAATACCAGTCTCAGTATAATACCAGTCTCAGTGTGTAATACCAGTCTCAGTATAATACCAGTCTCAGTGTATAATACCAGTCTCAGTGTGTAATACCAGTCTGAGTGTATAATACCAGTCTCAGTATAATACCAGTCTCAGTATAATACCAGTCTCAGTGTGTAATACCAGTCTCAGTGTGTAATACCAGTCTCAGTATAATACCAGTCTCAGTGTGTAATACCAGTCACAGTATAATACCAGTCTCAGTGTGTAATACCAGTCTCAGTGTGTAATACCAGTCTCAGTATAATACCAGTCTCAGTGTGTAATACCAGTCTCAGTATAATACCAGTCTCAGTGTGTAATACCAGTCTCAGTGTATAATACCAGTCTCAGTGTGTAATACCAGTCTCAGTATAATACCAGTCTCAGTATATACCAGTCACAGTATAATACCAGTCTCAGTGTGTAATACCAGTCACAGTATAATACCAGTCTCAGTATAATACCAGTCTCAGTATAATACCAGTCACAGTATAATACCAGTCTCAGTATAATACCAGTCTCAGTATAATACCAGTCACAGTATAATACCAGTCTCAGTGTGTAATACCAGTCTCAGTGTGTAATACCAGTCTCAGTGTAATACCAGTCTCAGTATAATACCAGTCTCAGTATGTAATACCAGTCTCAGTATAATACTAGTCTCAGTATAATACCAGTCTCAGTGTGTAATACCAGTCTCAGTATAATACCAGTCTCAGTATAATACTAGTCTCAGTATAATACCAGTCTCAGTGTATAATACCAGTCTCAGTGTAATACCAGTCTCAGTATAATACCAGTCACAGTATAATACCAGTCTCAGTGTGTAATACCAGTCTCAGTGTGTAATACCAGTCTCAGTGTAATACCAGTCTCAGTATAATACCAGTCTCAGTATGTAATACCAGTCTCAGTGTGTAATACCAGTCTCAGTGTATAATACCAGTCTCAGTGTATAATACCAGTCTCAGTATAATACCAGTCTCAGTGTGTAATACCAGTCTCAGTGTATAATACCAGTCTCAGTGTATAATACCAGTCTCAGTATGTAATACCAGTCTCAGTGTATAATACCAGTCTCAGTGTATAATACCAGTCTCAGTGTATAATACCAGTCTCAGTGTAATACCAGTCTCAGTGTAATACCAGTCTCAGTATAATACCAGTCTCAGTATAATACCAGTCTCAGTATGTAATACCAGTCTCAGTGTATAATACCAGTCTCAGTATAATACCAGTGTCAGTATGTAATACCAGTCTCAGTATGTAATACCAGTCTCAGTATGTAATACCAGTCTCAGTGTATAATACCAGTCTCAGTGTATAATACCAGTCTCAGTATAATACCAGTCTCAGTATAATACCAGTCTCAGTGTGTAATACCAGTCTCAGTGTATAATACCAGTCTCAGTGTATAATACCAGTCTCAGTGTAATACCAGTCTCAGTGTAATACCAGTCTCAGTGTGTAATACCAGTCTCAGTGTGTAATACCAGTCTCAGTATGTAATACCAGTCTCAGTGTGTAATACCAGTCTCAGTATAATACCAGTCTCAGTGTAATACCAGTCTCAGTATGTAATACCAGTCTCAGTGTGTAATACCAGTCTCAGTATGTAATACCAGTCTCAGTGTATAATACCAGTCTCAGTATAATACCAGTCTCAGTATAATATCAGTCTCAGTGTGTAATACCAGTCTCAGTGTGTATTACCAGTCTCAGTATGTAATACCAGTCTCAGTATAATACCAGTCTCAGTATGTAATACCAGTCTCAGTGTATAATACCAGTCTCAGTGTATAATACCAGTCTCAGTGTATAATACCAGTCTCAGTGTATAATACCAGTCTCAGTGTATAATACCAGTCTCAGTATAATACCAGTCTCAGTGTATAATACCAGTCTCAGTATAATACCAGTCTCAGTGTGTAATACCAGTCTCAGTGTATAATACCAGTCTCAGTGTATAATACCAGTCTCAGTGTAATACCAGTCTCAGTGTATAATACCAGTCTCAGTATAATACCAGTCTCAGTATAATACCAGTCTCAGTATGTAATACCAGTCTCAGTGTATAATACCAGTCTCAGTGTATAATACCAGTCTCAGTGTGTAATACCAGTCTCAGTGTAATACCAGTCTCAGTATAATACCAGTCTCAGTGTGTAATACCAGTCTCAGTGTGTAATACCAGTCTCAGTGTGTAATACCAGTCTCAGTGTAATACCAGTCTCAGTGTATAATACCAGTCTCAGTGTATAATACCAGTCTCAGTATAATACCAGTCTCAGTATAATACCAGTCTCAGTGTGTAATACCAGTCTCAGTATAATACCAGTCTCAGTGTATAATACCAGTCTCAGTGTATAATACCAGTCTCAGTGTATAATACCAGTCTCAGTGTGTAATACCAGTCTCAGTGTGTAATACCAGTCTCAGTATAATACCAGTCTCAGTGTAATACCAGTCTCAGTATGTAATACCAGTCTCAGTATAATACCAGTCTCAGTGTGTAATACCAGTCTCAGTGTGTAATACCAGTCTCAGTGTATAATACCAGTCTCAGTGTGTAATACCAGTCTCAGTGTGTAATACCAGTCTCAGTGTATAATACCAGTCTCAGTGTATAATACCAGTCTCAGTATAATACCAGTCTCAGTGTATAATACCAGTCTCAGTGTATAATACCAGTCTCAGTGTGTAATACCAGTCTCAGTGTATAATACCAGTCTCAGTGTATAATACCAGTCTCAGTGTGTAATACCAGTCTCAGTGTATAATACCAGTCTCAGTACCAGTATAATACCAGTCTCAGTGTATAATACCAGTCTCAGTGTGTAATACCAGTCTCAGTGTGTAATACCAGTCTCAGTATAATACCAGTCTCAGTATAATACCAGTCTCAGTGTATAATACCAGTCTCAGTGTGTAATACCAGTCTCAGTATAATACCAGTCTCAGTATAATACCAGTCTCAGTGTATAATCTCCAGTCTCAGTATAATACCAGTCTCAGTGTGTAATACCAGTCTCAGTGTAATACCAGTCTCAGTGTGTAATACCAGTCTCAGTGTGTAATACCAGTCTCAGTGTATAATACCAGTCTCAGTGTATAATACCAGTCTCAGTATAATACCAGTCTCATTGTGTAATACCAGTCTCAGTATAATACCAGTCTCAGTGTGTAATACCAGTCTCAGTATAATACCAGTCTCAGTGTGTAATACCAGTCTCAGTATAATACCAGTCTCAGTGTGTAATACCAGTCTCAGTATAATACCAGTCTCATTGTGTAATACCAGTCTCAGTATAATACCAGTCTCAGTATAATACCAGTCTCAGTGTGTAATACCAGTCTCAGTATAATACCAGTCTCATTGTGTAATACCAGTCTCAGTATAATACCAGTCTCAGTGTGTAATACCAGTCTCAGTGTAATACCAGTCTCAGTGTATAATACCAGTCTCAGTATAATACCAGTCTCAGTGTGTAATACCAGTCTCAGTGTGTAATACCAGTCTCAGTATAATACCAGTCTCAGTATAATACCAGTCTCAGTGTGTAATACCAGTCTCAGTGTGTAATACCAGTCTCAGTATGTAATACCAGTCTCAGTGTGTAATACCAGTCTCAGTGTGTAATACCAGTCTCAGTGTAATACCAGTCTCAGTGTGTAATACCAGTCTCAGTGTATAATACCAGTCTCAGTGTGTAATACCAGTCTCAGTGTATAATACCAGTCTCAGTGTAATACCAGTCTCAGTGTGTAATACCAGTCTCAGTGTGTAATACCAGTCTCAGTGTACATACTACCAGTCTCTGTATAGCACCAGTCAACCTCTAGTCACCCTCAGTTTCAGAATGAGAATATCTCTCATTCAATGGATCCATATTCTCTCCAGCATTCTCTCTCTCTCTCTCTGTTCTCTCTCTCTCTCTCTCTCTCTCTGTGTTCTCTCTGTTCTCTCTCTCTCTCTCTCTCTGTTCTCTCTCTCTCCCTCTTTCTATGCTCTTTCTCTCCCTCTTTCTATGCTCTTTCTTTCCCTCTTTCTATATTCTCTCTCTCCTCGGTCCCTTTGATAAGTGCTATTTTGTCTGATCTTGCCGTCACACAGCCAGTTAAAACAGCACCAGCTCCTTTGTTGTGCAGAGGAACCGGGAGCGGCAGTGTGTGACCTCTCTTAACCCTTCAGAGAACCATGTCACTGCCCACAAATAAACTCCATTACATCAGTTCAAATCAGCTTCTATTGCTTCTGTCGCCTGGCCCGCTTCTGTTGTCTGGCCTGCTTCTGTCTTCCGGCCCGCTGCTGTCGCCTGGCCCGCTTCTGTGTCCTGGCCCGCTGCTGTCGCCTGGCCCGCTACTGTCTCCTGTCCCGCTACTGTCTCCTGTCCCGCTTCTGTCTCCTGTCCCGCTACTGTCTCCTGTCCCGCTTCTGTCTCCTGGCCCGCTGCTGTCTCCTGGCCCGCTGCTGTCTCCTGGCCCGCTGCTGTCTCCTGGCCTGCCGCCACAGAAAAGACCACTGTATTTATTTTTGAAGGAGAGAGAGAAATAGACGGGTGGGGGGGAGAAGGAGTGAGAGAGAGAGAGAGAGAGAGAGGAGGAGAAAGAGAAAGCCAGGGAGAGAGAGGATGAGGGAGAGAGGTGGTGGTGGGGGAGAGGGAAGGAGGGAGAGGGGAGGGGAGGAGAAAGGGAGAGAGGTGGTGGGAATGAGTGCGAGAGCCAGGGGAGAGAGAGGTGGTGGTGGGGGAGAGGGAAGGAGGGAGAGAGCCAGGGTGGGAGAGAGGTGGTGGTGGGGGGAGAGGGAAGGAGGGAGAGGGGAGGCGAGGAGAAAGGGAGAAGAGGTGGTGGTAGGGGAGAGGGGAATGAGTGCGAGAGCCAGGGTGGGAGAGAGGTGGTGGGGGGAGAGAGAGAGGTGGGAGAGAGGTGGTGGTGGGGGAGAGGGGAAGTAGTGCGAGAGCCAGGGTGGGAGAGAGGTGGTGGGGGGGAGAGAGAGGTGGGAGAGAGGTGGTGGTGGGGGGAGAGGGGAAGTAGTGCGAGAGCCAGGGTGGGAGAGAGGTGGTGGGGGGGAGAGAGAGGTGGGAGAGAGGTGGTGGTAGGGGAGAGGGGAATGAGTGCGAGAGCCAGGGTGGGAGAGAGGTGGTGGGGGGAGAGAGAGAGGTGGGAGAGAGGTGGTGGTGGGGGAGAGGGGAAGTAGTGCGAGAGCCAGGGTGGGAGAGAGGTGGTGGGGAGAGGGAGGTGGTGGGGGAGAGGGAGGTGGTGGGGGAGAGGGAGGTGGTGGGAAGGAGTGAGAGAGAGTTAATCCCAGAGTGTTATCTATCTGGTGGTGTCTGGATGTGAAACCCCTCGGCAGAGTGTGTTTTCTCCTTGCCCCTCACACACACACACACACACACACACACACACACACACACACACACACACGTGCACA